>NW_027555847.1:605591096-605816096 GCF_003287225.1 Phascolarctos cinereus | reverse complement strand
TTTGTTACAGACTTAGTGCAGACACAATCACTTAAAATAACTATTTTTTTAAAAAGCCATTGGGTAAAAGAGTAGCCACTATAAAATCTCTGAATTGCCTAATCTCAGAGTTGGAAGGGAACTTAGAGGCCATCCATCTGGTCCAAACTATGCCTGAACAAGAATCTTATCCACATTGTAACTAACAAGTTGTGTGACAAGGGGTTAGAGAGCAGGGTAGCTCACTACTTCCTAAGGCAGGCAATTCTACTTTGGAAAGCTCTAATTCAATGGTTCTACAACTTTCTCTTGTTATGTTTTACATTAGTGTCTCAGTATTTTGTTTCTTTCACACTGCCCTTAGGCCAAAAGAAATACCTAACAATTTCATTTATTAAGCACTTAGGTTCAACGACTTAATGAGTATTTATGTCCTAACAACTTAGTAGCCATTTGAAAAAAATACACATAAATTGAAAGTAAAAATAATATTTTGTTTCATTCTTAAATAACTACAGTCACTTACTAGTGGAATATATATGACTGTTGGACATTGCACCACTTATCAAACCTTGTAATAAGATTAGACATTACCATCTTCATTTCCTGTTCACCTTGATTTCTCCCAATATTTGCTTTGTATCATAGAAAGTTCAGGGGAAAAAAACCCTGTTTTGTAAATATATGCTATCTCAAATGAGAAAGCTCAAGAAACTATTGGCAGAGCTAAAAGTACAAACTGTCTCTTAAAAAGCATTATCTCAAACATTTCAGATCATGAAAAATAATGTAGGGCTATCAAGTGTTGAAATGTGAACTACATTTTATTAGTAGTTTTGTGTTATCCAACAGATATCAAATATTTCTGTTTTCCTCAAAATTTTAAAATATCCTAACTTTGTGGGGGGGGGGAAACTTCTTCATCTTTTTTTTTAATACTTTATTTATTTTTAGTTTTCAATATTCATTTCCACAAGTTTTTGAGTACCAAATTTCTCACCCCTCCCCCCACCCCAAGATGGCATGAATTCTGAATACCCCTTCCCCTGGTCAGCCTTCTCTTCTATCTCTCCCCCCTCCCTTCTCTTATCCCCTTCCCCTTCTATTTTCCTGTAGAGCAGGATAGACTTCTGTACCCCATTTCCTGTATTTCTTATTTCCCAGTTGCATGTGAAAATATTTTTTTAAAAACATGTGTTTTTAAAACTTTGAGTTCAAATTTTCTGCCTTCCTCTCTCCCCACCCACCCTCATTGAAAAGGCAAGCAACTCAATATAGGTTGTACATGTGTAGTTATGCAAAACCCTTCCTTAGTAGACATGCTGTGAAAAACTAACTCTATTTCCCTTAATCCTATCCTGCCCTCCCATTTATTCTATTCTTTCTTTTGACCCTGTCCCTCCTCAGAAGTATTTGCTTCTGATTACCCTCTTTCCCAATCTGCCCTCCTCTCTATCACCCCCCTGCTTCTTGTCCCCTTCTCCCCCTATTTTCCTGTAGGGTAAGACAGATTTCCATACCCAATTGAATGTGTATGTTATTCCTCTCCTTAAGCCAAATCCTATGAGAATAAGATTCCCTCATTCCCTCTCACCTTCCCTGTTTCCCCTCCACTGTGAGAGATTTTCTTTTCTGTTTTTTTTTTGTGAGATAATTTACCCCATTCTACCTCTCCCTTTCTTCTCCGAGTATCATCCTCTTCATCCCTTAATTTTATTCTCCAGATATGACCCCTTAATCTTCAACTCACCCTGTGCCCTCTATCTATCTATATATACATAAATACAATTTATTTCCTTCAACTACCCTAATACTGACAAAGTTCTCATCAGTTACAAATATCATCTTTCCATGAAGGAATGTAAGCAGTTCAATCTTAATAAGTCTCTTATGATTTCTCTTTCCTGTTTACCTCTTCATGTTCCACTGAGTCCTGTATTTGAAAGTCAAATTTTCTATTCAGCTCTGGTCTTTTCATCAGGAATGCTTGAAAGTCCTCTATTTCACTGAATGACCATTTTTTCCCCTGAAGGATTATACTCAGTTTTGCTGGGTAGGTGATTCTTGGTTGTAATCCTATCTCCTTTGCCCTCTGGAATATTATATTCCATGCCCTGCGGTCCTTTAATGTAGAAGCTGCTAAATCTTGTGTTATCCTGATTGTGTTTCCACAGTACTTGAATTGTTTCCTTCTGGCAGCTTGTAATATTTTCTCCTTGACCTGGGAACTCTGGAATTTGGCTACAATATTCCTAGGAGTTTTCCTTTGGGGATCTCTTTCAGGAGGAGATCTGTGGATTCTTTCATTTCTATTTTGCCCTCTGGTTCTAAATATCAGGGCAGTTTTCCTTGAAATTTCTTGAAAGATGATGTCTAGGCTCTTTTTTTTGATCATGGCTTTCAGATAGTCCAATAATTTTTAAATTCTCTCTCCTGGATCTATTTTCCAGGTCAGTTGTTTTTCCAATGAGATATTTCACATTGTTTTCTAATTTTTCATTCCTTTGGATTTGTTTACAGTGTCATGCTTTCTCATAAAGCCACTATCTTCCAATTGCTCTATTCTAATTTTTAAGGAAGTATTTTCTTCAATAATCTTTTGGTCTTCTTTTTCCATTTTGCCAATTTTTCTTTTTAGGGCATTTTTCTCCTCATTGGCTTTTTGGACCTCTTTTGCCATTTGGGGTAGGCTGTTTTTTAAGGTGTTATTTTTTCATTATTTTTTTGGATATCCTTTAGCAAGCTGCTGACTTGTTTTTCATGATTTTCTTGCATCAGTCTCATTTCTCTTCCCAGTTTTTCCTCCACTTCCCTTACTTGCTTCTCAAAATCCCTTTTGAGCTCTTCCAAGGCCTGGGACTGATTCATATTTTTCTTGGAGGCTTTGGATGTAGGATCTTTGATTTTGTTGTCTTCTTTTGGTTGTATATTTTGATCTTCTTTTTCACCAAAGTAAGATAATACAGTCTGACTCTTTTTGTACTGCTTGCTCATGATCCCAGCCAGTTACTTGAGTTTTAAACTCCTTGTTAAGGTAAGAGTCTGCTTCCAATGTGGAGAGTGTACTGTGCCAAGCTTCAGGGGTTTGTGTAGCTGTTTTCAGAGATACTTGTAGGGTACTGTAAATTTTCAGTTCTTCCTAGGTGGTATGATAAGGGGTCAGGTGTTTATTCCTTTCTTGGCCTGTGCTCTGGTCTATGAGTGACCACAAGCTCTCTTTTCTACCTTGGAAATGTCAAGAAGATTCCTTCTACACCACCACTACCAGCTCCTCCATGTGAGTGCTTCTCCTCAACTTAGGACTACCACCTAGAACCGTGACACATATCCAAGCATGGGCAAAGCAAGAGAATCCTGTCTCAGCACCAGCAAAGATATCCCTGCAATCCCCCTCTGATCAGCCTCTTAATTCCCCTTTAATCAGTGGGCTGGAAGCGCAAGAAGCAGGTACCACCCTGAGGCTGTGCATGGGGACTGGGGTTGGTTCCAAGCTTCTCTGTCATCTCAGTCAGAGACTATTCCTACTGACCTTCTAAGTTGTCTTAGGCATTCATGGGTTGAGAAGTCTGGAAATTTCCACAGCTATGATGATTCAACCCTCTGAGGGCTGTTCCAGGTTCACTGAGGCCTGCTTTTCCTATGCACCCATGTTGAACTGCATTCCTCTTCTGCCTGGCAGGATATACCTTTCTGATCAACCATCTGTGTTGTCTTGGGCTGGAAATTTGGCTCACTTTGTCTTTTTGTGGGTTCTGCCACTTCAGAATTTGTTTAGAACCATTTTTTACTGGAATTTGGAGGAGTTTTGGGAGATCTCAAGCAAGTCACTGCTTTTATTAATTGAGTGTCCATGTTGTTCCTTCTTTGAAACATTTCTGATGAGAGTAGAGTTCACTCACTCCCCCTCACCTCCTCCCTCTTCCCTTCCAGTGTAAAAACTTTTTCTTCCCTCTTTTATGTGAGATACTTTACTCCATTCTAGCTCTGCCTTTCCCTTTCTCCCAGTACATTCGTTTCTCACCCCTCAATTTTATTTTTTAGATATCTTCCCTTCATATTCAACTGACACCTGTGCCCTCTGTGTGTATATATATATATATATATATATATATATATCTACTTCAAATACCCAAATAATGAGAAGGGTCCTATGAGTGACAAATATTAGAGATGTCATCTTTCCATGAATGAATGTCAACAGTTTAACCTCATCAAGTTTATGATTTTTCTTTATAATTTATCTTTCCTTATGTTTATTTTGAATCTTGTACTTGAAAGTCAAATTTTCTATTCAGCTTTGTTCCTTTTGTCAAAAAGCTTTGACAGCCCTCTATCTTGCTTAATGTACAGTTTTTTTCCCAGAATTATACTCAATTTTGATGTATGGTTGATTATTTGTTGTAATCCTAGCTCCTTTGCCCTCCAGAATATCATATTACAAACACCCTGACCCTTTAATGTAGAAGATGTAATGCAGAAACAAAAATAGTTTGTTCTCCTGACTATGGTTCCATGATACTTGAGTTGTTTCTTCCTGGCTGCTTGTAATATTTTGTCCTTGACCTGAGCATTCTGTAATTTGTCTATAATTTTCCTGGCAGTTTTCATTTTGGTGTCCCTTTCTGGAGGTGACTGGTGGATTCTTTCAATTTCTATTTTACCCACTGGTTCTAGAATATCAGGGCAATTTCCCTTGATAATTTCTTGAAAGATCACATCTATGTTCTTTCTTCTTTAGCATGGCTTTCACGAAGTCCAGTGATTTTTAAATTATGTCTCCTAGAACTATTTTTCAGGTCAGTAATTTTTTCTAATTAGATGTTTCATACTGTTTCTATTTTTCATTCTTTTCATTTTGTGTTATTGTTTCCTCAGCTCATACAATGTTATTAGTTTCCATTTGCTCTATTCTAACTTTTAAGGAATTGTTTTCTTCAGTGAGCTTTTGGACCTCCTTCTCCATTTGGCAAATTCTGATTTTTAATGCATTCTTCTCCTCATTGGGTTTTTGGACCTCTTTTACCATTTGGCCTAGTTTGTTTTTAAGGTGTTATTTTCTTCACTACTTTAGTGTCTCCTTTATGAGGATTTTAATTTGTTTTTCATGATTTTCTTTTATTACTCTCATTTCTCTTTACAATTTTTCTTCTACTGCTCTTGACTTTCAAAATCCTTTTTGAACTCTTTCTTTGACTAAGATCAATTCATATATTCTTGGAGGCTTTGGGTGTAGCTTTAACTTTGTTGTCTTTTTCTGAGTGTGTGTTTTGATCTTCCTTGTCTCCATGTTGACTTTTTATAGTCAGAATTTTTCCCATTTTTTGCTCCTTTTTCTAACCTATTACTTGACCTTTAACTCTTTGTTTAAGTAGCATTCTACTTCCAGGGTAGATGGTCCTGTCCCAAGCTTCAAGGGGTTTGTGTAGCTGTTTTCAGAGATACTTCCAGGGACCTGTGTGTTTTCAGTTCTTCCAATGCAGTATGATATGAGAGGTGTTTACTACTTTCCTGACCTGGGCTCTGGTCTGTGAATGACCACAAGTATTATTTTTTGATATGGAATTGTGCTCCTGATCCTTAGACAGCAACCCAGATCTGAGTATGGGCAAAGCAACAGAGTCCTGCCTCACTGCTAGGAAAAAGACCCTTGTAATCTCCTTTTGACCATTTGTTAGACTGCCTTACTGTTTGTAGGCTGAAAGCTCTGGAAATGGCCTCTGATGATGATGATTAAGCTACTCCCAAGATCTGCTCCTGGTTTGCTGGGCCTGTGGTTGTGCTGGCACAGCCTTTTCTGGACTGTGCTTCACTCTCAACAAGGTGAGACAGATCTTTCCTGCTGATCTATCAAGTTGTCTTGGACTAGAAATTTGTTTCACTCCATCTTTTTTGTGGATTCTGCCACCTCAGAATTTGTTTAGAATCATTTTAAAGGTATTTATTTGTAGAGGTTTAGGCAAGTTCCTGTCTTTATTCTGCCATATTGACTCTACCTTGGCACTTCTTTCTAAAGAAGTATACAGCCAGACTTGAATAAAAATGTTTTACTTGCTTTCCTTTGCAGTTTTCTAATTTTCTTAATTGAATTTAATTGTCACAGTTTTTCAATTACTAATATATTAAAAATTAGAGATATCTTAATCACAAAGCATGAGCACCTACCAACTACTTGTAGTTCAATTTTCAGAGAATTACACGTCTGCAAGTTAACTCTGTAACAAGTATTAAAGATCTTTTACACTTATTTGTTTTTATTGAAAAGCAATACTTTTGAGCTTCTTAGACATAAGGAAACAAATATAGGACATACCAGGGTTTATAATTCCCTATTGCTTTCCTCTTTTCAATGCTCTGCTCAAAGATCATGTCTTTTCTAGATAAGCTTTCTACACTCCTAGCACTCCAATAACTCCACTCCAGTACTCCTAGAGGCTTAAACAAAGACCTACATTAACTCAGCATTTGCATAAGGAACAGTATCCAGTGTAGCTGTACCTATGCATTTTCCATTGTCAGAATTGTTTCCTTATATTGGACTAGAATCTGCCTGCCATTAATTTTGCCCCATTATTTAGCCAACCATTCTATTGCTTGCCCTAATGATTAATTGTTCTTTCCAGATATATATATGTATTTATGTATTTATATGTTTATATGTTCATATGTATTTATATGTTTATATCACATATATGTCACTTCATATTTAAGTGTTACCTAATTAATGATTATAAACAAATAACTCATTGAATTATTCCTCAAACAATACAATTCAGAAATACTCATAGCTTTCCTTTCTTTTATAAATATACTGCAAAAAAATTGCTTTAATGTCTTCCTAGACAAAGAAACACATATTTTGTAACTTCTGAAAAATCCTAGAATGGATGGTTCAAGGGATAGTTGGTGAATAATCAGAAAGGGAAGGAATTGTTACAACTAGTTAATATGACCTCATCACAAAAACGTCCTGGAACCTAACATCATGTTTTTCTTTTTCACAGGTTTACTAGTATAGTAAAGGAGTAAATCTGGTAAAATCTAGTAAGAGCCATATTGTTTATATAGTGTACTTAAATTTAAGTATAGATTTTTATAAAATATTTGATAGTCTTTGTAAAGATGAAAAGGTGTGAACTATCATGGAATAGATGTTAACATAGCTAAATTAATTCAGAGATGTTTTAAGGGCCATAATTTGTGAGCAGTTTTAATGTTTTGATATTAACATGATAGGTCTCCTCTAGTGGGGAGCCCCAGGGATCCTTGCTTGGCTTTATGACCCTGGGCAAGTCAGTTAACATCCTGAAATGTAGTTTTCTCATATGTAAAGAAGGCTAGAAATACATGGGTTACTCATAGGCCTGGTACCACCCTAATCACTATGACAGCTTTGACTTATTCTGCTTACGACTTGGACTAGCTTGCCCTTTCTCAAGCAACCTGGTGCAGATATGTATTTAGCCCACTGCAACTCAGAACTCCTAAGCTCAAGAGATGTGTGAACCTGATCCTCCCTAGTGATAGGAAATATAGGGTGCACTATCAGGACTGGAAGTTCCAACATTCTTTCTCATTCCCAGCATTGTGGAAACAAGGTATGCTCTGATACTATAATGAAGCTGTGATTTTATAATTATGATTACTCCCTCCAAAAATCAAGATTAAAATTTATCCATGCCAAGCATTCTTGTCCATGTCCTCCTATCAATCTACAACTGAGGGTCCACCCAACCTTCTGGGGATTTCCTTGAAGATTAAACATTGTGTGGATACAGATGGGGCCCTCAAAAAGTCTAGGGGTTATTCCTTTGTTCTATGGCTTCACCACTGCTGTTGGTGTTTTTGTTTCATTTAGTTTATTTTTGTCGTACCTTCCTTCAATGGCATTCTTGACCTTAGGTGATCCATTGAGGGAGACATCTGCAAAAAGATAAACATAGAGAATATGTATTTTTTAAAAAAATCAGGACAACAATAGAAGAGATGCATTCAGTAAATCATTAATTCCTTAGTGAATGGTATGGAATATACATGGTATTCATACAGATTCAGAAGAGAGATAACTGGAAATACTAATTATAATATTTCAATCCAATCCAACATTTATAAAACAGCTATTATGTACCAGGCACTGTACTAAGTTCTAGGAATATAATTAATAAAAGACAGTCCCCACAATCAAGGAACTTACAATCTAAAGGGGAAGCAACACAAGAAAGGGAGAAGAAAATCTCAGGATGTGTGTGGAAACAAGGGGGTAGAGAGTGCTGGACATTTTGTTCTGTGGAGTTTTAACCAAGCAGAACAGTAGATGCAAAGGACAGAGAGCTGAGAGTCCAGTTTCTGCCTTCTATAAAGGAAGGCATTGGGAGGAGTTTATATTCATACTCTAGCCCTCCATACAGAGGGTAGAGGAGGCTGAGGGAGGTAGTGTCAATAAAGGCTTGAGATAGTAGCATAATGGTGAGTTTAGAAGTGATGAGCTTATTCTGGGAGAAACATCTTATTCCAGGAGTTTAAAGCAAACAGGGCATCAGAAGCAAATTAGAGATTTTAAAATTAAGCACTGGAAAAAGTGGCTCTATTGTTGTATTTCATTTCATTTCATTTTATTTTATTTTATTTTATTTTATTTTATTTTATTTATTTTATTTTATTTTATTTTATTTTATTTATTTTATTTTATTTTATTTTATTTTATTTTATAGGTGATTAGCACTTTTGTTTCCATTTCTGTGAGGTAGATTGATAAAAGTAGAACCATTGGCTCTGATCTGATCCAATCAGCCTGCCCTGCCTTATTGTGTCTAGAATACTGTTTATAATACTCATTGTATGTGAAATATTCCATGTTGAAATGGCCCTTCACAGAGTCCTAGCTGAATATATCAATTTGGAAACTTTAGTTTCATTTAATCAAATTATTAGTTAGACACAGGCTGGTATTTCCCATCTAGACTACCTAATTGACATCTATTATGTTATTAGTATCAAAAATCTTTCCTAATATCCTCAGTGTAAATTGCTTCTTCAATTAACTTGGTAAAGACAGAGTTCAAAAATAAAACCATTTTCTCAATCAATTTAAAACAATCATTCTAATCACATCCATTGTAATTAACTACTGACCTTAATTTGTCTCAGAAATTAATTTTCATTGAAATAGGCCCTATCCAACTCCATTTTGGGTATTATATTATAATGCGTCTTTCTAATCCTTTCAGTAGGTTCTGGATTTTTTTCCTGTTGTCTAACTGACATAAATGGCTCTAAATCAATTTCTCAATCAATAATTAATTGGTGATTATCAGGTTAGTACCACGTTAGGCACTGCAGCAGATATAAGAAAAAAATATAATGCGTTCTGGCACCTTTGTGAAATCTAATTCCTGTAATGTGGCTGAAATTTTGAAACATATGTTGGAGAAGCACGGAAACAATAATATATGGCAATATAGTAAGTGACATGTCAATTGTCAGTCATTATAAGTAATAAGCTATTCCCCATAAATATATTGTAAACTCTTCAGATAATTGTATCTTGCCACCTAGGTGACAAAACACTTTTTTTTTTAAATTTTAACTGGTTTGTTAGGAATCTTTCCAAAATATATTAAACGTTTCTACTCAGTAAACAGATTATATTAGACAGAACTTAATTTTGATTCTGGGTCATTATTATGATCATAAATTTTTATACTAGTGAATAGCAGAACAGCTTTCCTGTCTTCTTCATGCATTCTGTCACCTGCATTTCTGTTTCTTACAACTTTTTCTCTTCTCTCCTTAGTCTTTCTAACTTATTGTTTCCTGAGAAACTAGACAACCAAGGCTATTAGAAATCTGTGCAAGTTAAAAGGGAGTAACCTCTCAGCAGAGGTTTAAAAGACTGTCCTACAGAATAAAAAGCATTGTTTACACTATGGGCACTGTGTTGGCTGTTTCTGAGTTTACGTTTTTGTTAGCTGTGGTCTAGATATTTGAAATGATTGAAAATTTTAAAATATAAGATATTTTATGAGTTTCTCTAGCAGATTTAAAAGTTAGTATTTTTCCAAACTCAGATGTTGATTTTTTAATGGTTAATAGAATAATTTCTGAACAACTTTGGTACATGAACAAATTATTCAGCTTGAGACAGCAAGAGCTATTCAATGATGACTAGCAAGTACATGAACTTTTAAGGCAGCTTCTGACTTAGTACAAATACAAAACCCAATCAAAATGGCTTCTATAAAAATAAAAGATCTAAATAACAAATTGGATAATGAAAAGAAGTAGTGATGGTGGCAGGGGAATAGCACCAGACAATGGAGAATTAGAAACAATGGAATCCTGGAACCCAGGATTATATATATAATATATAAATATAAATCTATTGTATATATATAATTATATATTAATTATACACAATATATAATTATATATACTATGATATATATTTGTGTGTATGTATATATGTATGTGTATGTATATATACATATGTGTGTGTGTGTGTGTATGTGTGTATACTTATGAAATAATACTTTTATTCCTAAAATCTTTGGAGAAAAATGGAAAGTATTTAACAGAAATTAGACTTAGATCAACACTTTACATCATATTCCATAAAATATAATGAATGGATATCATCCTTTTTAAGGAATGATAAAATTTTAAATCATTGCAAACCTAGTCCTGTTAAAACTAATTTCTGGCTATGTCTGAGTAGGGAAAAGAGTGAGTTATTTTTTACCCCTCTTCCCATGTCAAGCAGCTTTAAGGCAATAAGATATCAGCTGATAAATATAAAAGATAGCTAAATACACTGCCTCCTAATTAAACAAGAACAAAAAAAACTCTGCTCTACATTTGAAGTATTGAATTTTAAAACTAAATTGATTGCTACTTTCTATCAGGTTTTTGAGTGAATAACTCTTTTCTGTATGGGAATTGTGTTATTTTTTACAGTTGCTCCAAATATATTTGATATTTCAAATTATAGTTATATGATTTTAGAAGATCATTACCCTGGAGATAGTTAAGTAATCATTCATAAAAAAGACTTGAAGAAATGTCCAGACTTAGACAACTGAAGTTTTTTCTTCAATAAGTTCAAGACCTATTAACAATATCTTCTCTGCAAATGACCCAGAAAGCTGGAAGCATCCCTTCAGCATGAAACCAGAACATTATATTCCAATAAGGATCTCAGTCTTTGAATCAAGAAGAGAAATATCTGTGTGTGTGTGTAGATATACATATGTATTACGTACATGGATGTGTGCATATATGTGCATATGTATATTTATACTTTGAGAGAGAGAGAGAGAGAGAGAGAGAGGGAATAAACAGTAGGGATTAGTCAGTTAATCTCTGGCCCTTGAAAAGAGCTGATATGACAGGATAAATAGAGGCTCAAGGAATAACTGACTTTTCTACTAGAGTCAAATGATTGGTGGAAAGGTTACACTCAAATGCTTTCTTAAAGGAACAAGTCAAATATGTTGTTTCACATAAGGATGAACTCAGCTTTATCATCTGGCTAGTAATCCTGCAGCATGCAAGGTTAATTATACCTACGTAACCACAAGGTTACAGGACTGTTCTGTTACCACTCACTCATTCTAAGACTCCCAACACACACCAAACATATTGCATAGAAATAGATCAGGGCAAAAAAAAAACAACACAAAACAACATACAGTTGGAGGGACCTAAAATAACTGAAGTCTTCAGAATAATAGAAGAAAATGTTCAAAATAGTGAAACCTAGAATTCTATGAGGAGTCTTTGGGAGTCAAGTAAGGAGGTGAGTCTTCTTCTGTGATCAGTCAGGGGACTAAGAAAGCTGATGAGCACACGTAGAGTTGTGTTATTGCTAAAACACTATGATAAAGTTTATGGAGTGCTTTGATCAAAACTACCTTCTCCCATAGTGAGTCAGCAAGAAAATTTACTTTCATTTTATACATGAAGAAATTAATACAGAGAAGCAAAATGATTTATCATTGACCAAAGAACTAATAAGTATGAAAAGAGGAGAGGAGAGAAAAAGAGAGAGAGGAGAGGAGAAGAGAGAAGAGAGGAGGAGAGAAGAGAGGAGAGGAGAGAGAACGAGCTGAGTTGACCAACTGGAAGTGGCCAGCTGGGTCCCCATTCAAGCAGCTCAGACTAATGACAGGTTGTAGTTTATCCTTGGTTCTCAAAGAGGACCATGCCACAAGGCAAACTTTCTTCCTCTCCTCTCCCTTACCTGAGGGTGTTCTGCCCAAAGGAAGGTAACTTTTGATGGCCAAAAGCTGCCTAGTTAACTTGGGGTTTACTGGCTAGATTTCTTTCGCAAAGACCAAATCTTAAACACAATTAACTGTGGATTTCATGGATTGTACAATAATAGGGCCCTGCCCAAGCACCACTTCATTGATACTTTTGGGTGCTTTTGGCTCAGAGTAACTCTAAATAGTAGTAACCTTTTCTGTTTTGGCCAGCTACCCTGAGGGTCTTCACCTCCCAGTTTCATTTTTTTTAATTAAATGGGGCATCCCTTGATTTACTTCTTAAAGAAGTTGTCTTCACTAAATAGATGTTGCCTCACTCAAAGTGAGAGCTTAAAAGGGCCAAGGTCTCCCATTGTATCTTGGGTCATCTCCAGTTATCCTGATGGATATCTGGCCACTGGACTCAGATGGCTCTGGAGAAGAAAGTGAGGCTGGTGACTTTGCTCAGCCCTCCTTCACTCAAATCAAAGTCAATTTCAAGTCATGTCATCATCTCCCTGATGGCATAGTCCTCTTTGATAATGAGGGACAATTCACAATAAGTATCAGGCATAGAATTTGAACATAAATAAACACTAACTCCAAGCCTGGTACTTGTTCCACATTGCTATATGATATTATGTATAATACAAACTAAAACCAAAGAGGGAAAAACTGAGATTTTAATGAAGGGAAAGAAGACGGAGGATCTAGGATGACATGCAGTCTTACCAGTTCTGCTAAGAAAACCTTCAATTAGATGAATTTACTAAAAATTGTCATTTCTAGTTCCTCCTGTCCTCCCCGGTTCATAATAAATCTAGAGGATTGATTTATTTTCTTTCCTGATTGTGCATAGATACAAGTCCTAGGCAGTAAGGCCTAGGGGGAATTATGAATCCAAAAAATAATTCAAAATGTTGTATCTCATATTTGTGACAGGCACTGCTGTAAGTGCTTTACAATTATTACCTCATTTGATCCTTATAAAACCTTTGGTAAGTAGGTGCTATTAACTCCAATTTACAAATAAGGATACTGAGGTTAAATGACTTGTCCAGGATCACACAGCTGGTATCTGAGGCCTTGAAATCAGATTTCCCTGACTCCTGAGCAGTGTTTTTTTTTTTTTTCCCCCATAGCACCATCTATCTGCTTCTACACTGGGAGAAAGTCCTATTGTGCATAGGAAACACCCATAAGCTGGAAGAAAGAACAATTTAGACTGAAATTAACCTTACCTAGCCCCACCTAAATGAAAAATCCTGCTTAAAGAAGGGTGTATTTGTGTTACTGATAGCTGGACACAATTAAATAATGCATAAGGAAAAAACAATACATGAATTTTTAAGCCAAGAGAGAAACTTTAAAGTAGTAATAACCTAAAATAGTTAAATGATTGACTACAACTCTGAAATTCCAAAATACTCCCATCAATGGTGTAGGATGCTAGCAAAAGACTTTCTTATAAAAAAACAAAACAAAAAAGCAGAACACCAACAAAAATTGGCAAACCCACCTGCTAGAAAATGCAGAGAATTGAAGGCCAAGAGATCCAGATCTATTCAACTATCACTCCTAGCTGGATCTGTGGAGCCTTGACATGTAATTAACAGTGTACATAATCTTCTGAAAGTCACAAGAGAAACTCTTGAGAGGTAGTTAATGGAAACTATGCTGAAACAGAGATTTGAGAGAGTTTGTAGAGAGCCTTTAATAAAAGTGTGAAGAATCTTTATTCCAGAACCTATCATAACTCTTTATTTTAATGTTTTCTGTTGTTTATTTATTTTTTCCCCAAGAGATTGGCATGACCAGATAGAAAATTATTTTTAGATACATGTAAAAGAATAATTAGAGGGAAGAAGTTACAAGCAAGAAGACCAATTAGAAAACCATCACAATATAACTAATCAGAGGTGATAGATGGGTCCTGAATGGAGTGAATGGTGGCCATGTGAGTGAAGAAAAGAGATGGATGCAAGAACTGTAGTAGAGGGAGAATTAATAAGGCTTTGTAAATGACTTATTATGGAGGTTGAGGAAGAGGGAAGAGTGAAGCTAGGTAGTATATTTACTAGAGCAGACCTACACAACTTGGCAGTAGGTAATGGTCAAAATTAAATAGGCTAAGCTTCTTCAGGTTACATATAGCTTAAACTAGAGACAGATCAACCGTGGTTGATTGCCATAGGTCACATGACAAATAGGATAGAGTGCTCAGTGGCAACCCTACAATTTTTTTTTTTTGTGGACTAACTGAAATCCTTTGGCAGGCCACAAGTAGCCCTCAGACATTATGTTGTGCAGGCCTGTACTAGACTGTTGGACTTACAGTGAAGAAGACTTCAGTTAAAATCCTGCTTCAGACACTTAAAAGCTGTGTGACCTGGGAAAGTCATTGTACCCTCATCCTCATGCTCAATTTCCTTATATGTGAATTGGGAATAATTATAATATTTAACTCCCAGAGATACTGTGAAGCCAAAATAAAAATAAGAATGTAAGTGTATTATAAACATTAAAGATTTATCCAAATCCTAGCTTTTATTACTAAGAGGGAATGATTACTCTGAGATCATTAAACTGTGTGGGTGGAGTGCCTCATCAGAAGCAGGGAAAATAATGGTGGAGCCAAGATGGCTGAGAAAAGGCAGTGACTCACCTGAGCTCACCCCCAAAATATTCCTAACACCTTTAAAAAATGCCATAAAACACATCCTGGAGCATAAGAACACACACACACACACACACACACACACACACACACACACACACACAAAAAGACTGGGTGAAATTATTTTCCAACCAAAGATAATTTAGAAGGTCAACAGGAAAAGTTTATCTCACATAGGTTAGAGTGGGGCACAGTAAAGGGCAGGGTTTGCCAGCTTTTGCAGGCCTTGGGAGCCACTGAATCAGCTATAACAACAGCTACTTCTGGACCTCTCAGCCCACAGAAAGTAACGGGGGTAGAACAACTGGTCAGAAGAAGATTACAGAGGCCTTCTTACTAGCACTGTGGTAGGACTCTTGCTTTGCCCACATTCAGATCAGGGTCACACTCCTAGAGCGCAATCCTAGGGTGAGAAGGGGCACTAGCACACCAGAGTTTGTGGTCACAGTAGAGAAGGGACCCTTGTCACAGTTTTAGGGCAGAAAAGACAGTTTGTGATTGCTCATAGATGAGAGCACAGGGAAGGAGAGTAAACATACCCCTCCTTAAATTATATCACCTTGGAAGAATTGAAAATATAAAGATCCCTAGAAGTATCTCTGAAAACAGCTACACAAAAACCTGAAGTGCACCCTCCCCCATGGAAACAGAACCCTACTTTAACACTGAGTTAAAAGTCAATTAATAGACTGAGAATTTGAGCAAACAACAAAAAAGTTCTGGCCATGGGAAGTTACTATGGTGATAAGGAAGATCAAAACACCTACTCAGAAGAAGATAACAAAGTCAAAGTTTCTATATCCAAAGCCTCCAAGAAAAATATGAATTAGTCTCAGGCCATAGAAGAGCTCAAAAAGGATTTTGAAAATCAAATAAGAGATGTAGAAGAAAAATTGGGAAGAGAAATAAGAGTGATGAAAGAAAATAATGAAAACAAGTCAGGTTGGTAAAGGACACACATGCACATGCACGCACACACACACACACACACACACACACAAATACTGAAGAAAATAACACCTTAAAAAGATTACTAAGCCAAATGGTAAAAGAAGTCCAAAAAACCAAAGAGGAGAAGAGTGCTTTAAAAATCAGAATTGGCCAAATGAAAAGGAGATCCAAAACCTTACTGAAAAAAGCAATTCTTTAAAAATCGGAATGGAGAAAATGGAAGGTAATGATTTTATGAGAAATAAAGAAACAGTAAAACAAAACCAAAAGAATGGGAAAAATAAAAGACAATGTGAAATATCTCACTGGAAAAAAGAAGTGACCTGGAAAATAGATCCCAAAGAGATAAATTCAAAATTATTGGATTAGGGGAGGAGCCAAGTTGGTGAAGTAAAGGCAAGACTCACCTGAGCTCTCCCCAGACTCCTCCAATTACTTTTAAAATGATTCTATATAAATTCTAAAGCACCAGAACCCCGCCCCCACACAAAACAAACAAGCAAACAAACAAGCAAACAAAAAACAGAGAAAACCAATTTTCCAGCCCAAGAAATCAGGAATGTCGACAAGAAAGTTCTATTGCACCAGGCTAAGAAAGGAGGACATTCTAACAGAGATCCAAGCCAACACAGACTGGCCTCAGAAAACCTGGAGCAGGCCTCACAGGATTGAATCACTGGCAACAATGGCAGTTTTCAGACTTATCAACTCACAAATGCTGAAGACAACTTGAAAAGTCAGGAGCAAAGGTCTATTGCACCTGTGTCAGAGAGTAGTGCAGTCTAGCCCCAGTCCCAGCATAGCCTGGGCCCCAGCAAACCAGGAGAAGTCCTTGGCAGTTACTGAATCAGCAGTGGCAGCAGCAGTCGCTCTTTGGGAGCTTTCAGTACACAGAGAGTAAGGAGATTGAACAACTTGTCAGAAGGAGATTACATGGGTTTATTTGTAAGCCTAAGGCAAGACTCTTGCTTTGCTCATATTTGGATCCAGGTCACAGTCCTGAGTGGCAGTCCCCAGACAAGGAAGAACACAAGCACACCAGAACTTGTGGAGGAAGTAGAGAGGGACCCTCTTCACAATTCCAGGAAAGACAAGAGTGCTGTGATCACTCCCAGACCAGAGCACAGGGCAGGAGAGGAGTAAACATACCTCTCCTTGGAAGAACTGAAAACTTACAGGTCCCTAGAAGTATCTCAAACACAGTTGCACAAACATCCTGAAGCTTGGAACAGTTTGCCCTCCACACTGAAAGCAGATCCCTACTTTAACAGAGTCAAAAAGTCAAGTAATAGGCTAAGAAAATGAACAAAAAATGGGAAAAAAAACCCTCTGACTATAGAAACTTACTTTACCGACAAGGAATATCAAAGCATACCCTCAGAAGAAGACAACAAAGTCAAAGCTTCTACATCCAAACACTCTAAGAAAAATATGAATTGGTCTTAGGTCATGAAAGGTCTCAAAAAAGCATTTTGAAAATCAAGTATTAGAAGTAGAGGAAAAATTGGGAAGGTAAATGAGACTGATGCAAGAAAGTCATGAAAAATGAGTTAACAATTTGATAAAGGAAACCTTCCAAAATACTTAAAAAAAACTTTAAAAAAAAGACTAAACCAAGTGCCAAAAGAGGTCCTAAAATCTAATGAGGATAACAGTGCCTTAAAATGCAGAATTGGCCAAATGGAAAAAGAAGGTCAAAAAGCTCACTGAAGAAAATAATCCCTTAAAATTATAATAGAGCAAGTGGAAGTAAATGATCCTATGAGAAATTAAGAAAAAATATAATTATAAAACAAAGCTAAAAGAATAAAAAAGTAGAAGACAATGTCAAGTATCTCATTGGAAAAACAACTGACCTGGAAAAGGATTCACGAGAAATAATTTAGAAATTATTGAACTATCTGAAAGTCATAACTAAACAAGGAACCTAGACTTCATCTTTCAAGAAATTAACAAGGAAAACTGCCCTGATGTTCTAGAAGCAGACAGTAAGATGGAAATTGAAAGAATCCTCCAATTGCTTCCTGAGACAGATTTCAAAATGAAAATTCCCATGAGTATTATAACCAAATTCCAGAGTTCCCAGGTCAAGAAGAAAATTTTACAAGCAGCCAGAAAGAAACAATTAAAGTATTGTGGAACCACAAGAAGTATAACACAAAATTTAGCAACTTCTACATTAAGGGACCAGAGGGCTTGGACTATGATATTCTGGAGGACACAGAAGCTAGGATTACAACTAAGAATCACCCACGCAGCACAACTGAGTATAATCCACGAGGGGGGAACTGGCATTCAAGGAGACAGAGGAATTTCATGCATTCTTGAGAAAAGACCAGAGCTAAGCAGAAAACTTGACTTTCAAATACAAGACTCAAGAGAAGCATGAAAATGTAAACAGGAAAGATAAATCAAAAGGGACTAAGCAAAGTTAAACTGCTTATATTCCTACAAGGAAAGATGATATTTGTAACACATAGGACCTTTATCATGATTAGGGTAGTTAGAAGGAGTATATATATACAGAGGACACAGGTGTGAGTTGAATGTTAAGGGATGGCATCTAAACAATAAAATTAAGGGGTAAGAGAATAATGTACTGGGAGAAAGAGAAAAGGAGAGGCAGAATAGGGTAAATTATCTCCCACAAAAGAGGCAAGAAAAAGCTTTTACAATGAGGGAAAGAAGAGAGAAGTGAGATGGAATGAGTGAACTTTACTGCCATCAGAATTAGCTTAAAGAGGGAATAACAAACACACTCAATTGGGTATAGAAATTTATATTACCCTATATGAAAGTAGGTGGGGAGGGGAAAAGAGAAGGTGGCATGATAGAAGGGATGGAAGATTGGGGTAGAGGTAATCAGAAGCAAACACTTTTGAGGAGGGACAGGGTGAAAGGAGAGAATAGAATAAATGGGTGGTGGTAGGATGGAGAGAAATACAGTCTTTAACAACATGACTGTTATGGAAGGGTTTTGCATGACTACATAAGTATAACCTATGTCAAGTTGCTTGGCTTCTCAATGATGGTGTGTGGGAAGGGAAGATGGGAGAGAATTTGGAACATAAAGTTTTAAAAATGAGTGGGGAAAAATAAAATAACAAATGAAATTTTTAAAAGTCATTGGACTACCTGAAAGCCATGACCAAAAAAAAGAGAATAGTCCTGATCTTTCAAGAAATTATCAATTAAAACTGCCCTGATATTAACTAATTAAAAGAATCCATTGATCACTTCCTGAAAAAGATCTCAAAATGAAAATTCCCAGGAATATTACAGTCAAATTCCAGAGCTTACAGGTGAAGGAGAAAATATTGCAAGCAGCCAGAAAAAAAATGCAAGTATTATGGAGCCATAGTCAGGATAACACAAGATTTAGCAGGTTTTACAATAAAGGATTTGAGGGCTTAGAAAATGAAATTATTGTGGACAAAGAGTTAGGATTACAACCAAGGACCAGCTACTCAGGAAAATTGTATATAATCCTTCAGGGGCATAAGTGGACATTCAATGAAATACAGGATTTTCAGGCATTCCTGGTGAAAAGAACAGAGCTGAATATAAAATTTGACTTTCAAATACAAGACTCAAGAGAAGCACAAAAAGATAAACAGCAAAGGGAAATCATAGGGGACATAATAATATTAAACTGTTTAAATTCCTACATGGGAAAATGATAAGAACTTTCTCATTATTAGGACAGTTAAATGGAGTATATAGAGACAGAGGACACAGGTGTGATTTGAATATGAAGGGATGATAAATAAAAAAATAAAACTAAAGATTGAGAAGTGAAATGCACTGGGAGAAAGGTGAGGTAAAATGAGGTAAATTTTCTCACATGAAGGAGGCAAGGAAAAGCTTTTACAGTTGAGAGGAAGGTAGGGAGGTGAAGAGGAGTGAGTGAACCTTACTTTCATCATAATTGGTTCAAAGAGGGAATAACATACACACTCAATTGGGTATAGAAATCCATCTTACCCTACAGGAAAGTAGGAGGGGAAGGTGATTAGAGAAGGGGGGGGTCATGGAAGAGAGGGAAGATTGGAGATGGGGGTAGTCAGAAGCAAAACACTTTTTTTTAAAAAAAGCTATCAATTTATTTTGATTTATCAATTCTCACTTCCATATGCCTTTGAGTTTAAAATTTTTCTCCCCCTTCCTCCCCATCACCCTCCCCAAGACGGCACACAATCTGATATCGGCTATACATTTACATTCCTATTAAACATATTTTCACATTAGTGGTGTTGTAAATAAAAATTAAAACCAGTAGGAAAAACCATCAGAAAGAGGAAATAAAACTCAACAGAAGAGGGAAAAAATAGAAATTCAACTTTCATAGTTCTTTCTTTGGATGTGGATAGCATTTTCCTTCATGACACCTCTAGAGATGTCTTAGATCCTTGTATTGCTGGGAAGGGTTAAGTTTATCAATATTAGTCATCATACAACATGGCTGTTATTGTGTACAAAGTTCTCTTGTTTCTGCTCATTTCACTCAGCATCAGACCATACAAGTCCTTCCAGGTTTTTCTGAAGTCAGCCTGTTCATCATTTCTTATAGCACAATAGTATTCCATTACATTCATATACCACAAGTTGCTCAGCCATTCCCCAATTGATGGGCATCCTGTCAATTTTGAATTATTTGCCACCAGAAAAAAAGCTGCTATGAACATTTTTGTATGTATGGGTCCTTTTCCCATTTGTATGATCTCTTTGTGATATAGCCCTAGAAGTGCTATTGGTGGGTCAAAGGGTATACACATAGCAAAACACTTTTGAAAAGGGACAGAGGGAAAGGAGGGAGAGAATAGAATAAATGGGGAATAGAATAAAGAGAGAAATACAGTTAGTAGTAGTCACTGAAAAAAATTGAGGCTACTTTCTCTGATGAAAGCCTCATTTCTCAAACATATAGAGAGCTGAATCAAATATATAAAAATAAGAGTCATTCTACAATTGATAAATGATCAAAAGTTATAAAAAGTTTTCAGGTCAAGTAATCAAAGCTACCTATTGCCTGGAGAGAAGAAAATTCAAACAATTCTGAAGTACTATCTCATACCTATTAGATTGGCTAATAGAACAGAAAAAGAAATGACCAATGTTGGGAGAAATGTGAGGAAAATGAGATATTAATGTGTTGTTGGTGCATTTCACTTTCTCACCCTTTAATTTTATATTTTTACTCATCATGTCTTCATATTCAAATCACACCTGTGCCCTCTGTCTCTGTTGGTGGAGTTGTGAACTGATTCAACCATTCTGTAGAGCAATTTAAAACTATGACTAAAAGGCTATGATACTATGCATACGCTTTGACCTAGCAACACCACTACTACGTCTGTGTTCCAAAAAAGATTAAAAAAAAGAAGAAAAGAAACCTACATGTACAAAAATTTGTAGCAGCTCTTCTCTGGGCACAAAAACAAATTGAAATTGAAGGGATATCCATCTGTTGGGAAATGGATGAACAAATTGGGATTATAATGGAATACTACTGTACTCTAAGAAATGATTAGCAGACTGATGTAAAGTGAAGTGTACCATGTACAAAATAATAGCAACATTGGAAGATGATCAGCTGTGAATTGCTTGGCTATTCTAAGCAATACAATGATCCAGAACAGCTCTGAAGGACTTATGGTGAAAAATGCTATCTACCCCCAAAGAAAGAACTGATGGTGTCTGAATACAGATTGAAGCATACTTTTTTTCACTTTATTTTTCTTAAGGTTTTTGTTGTGCTTTTTGTTTTAGCATATGTTTACTTTCACAATAAGACTGATATGGAAAGCTTTCCATGACTACATGTATATATCCTGTATCAAATTGCTTGCCTTCTCAATGAAGCATGGTGAGGAAGAAAGGGAAAGAATTTTGAACTCAAAATTTGAAAAATGAATGTTAAAAATTCTTTTTCTTTGTAACTGGGGAAAAATAAAGTACTAAATAATTCAAAAAGCAAGAGAAAAAGGAGTATTCAAGTTGAAGGAGTTTAAGTCAAGGCAATAATATTTTATTGTCTCTGCTATGAGAAAATCAGGATACTACAAGGAGTTGCATTCGTACTACAGCAGATTTGCAGAGGAAAACACATTATGAACCTTAAAACATTATAGAAATATGACACGGAACTTCATAGCTGCCTCTATGCCATGCCACTTCCTCTTAAACTTTCATACTCATTTCTTTTCAATAGAACCTTAAACTCTTCTCCTGAGTCTCTTGGCTTATTCAGGTCACTTTAAGTCTTATCTTACTAGGACCCAGATGCTTTACACTACTTTTCAGTTATCTCTATACTGAGCTGGAACAAAGTACCCCTAACCTTTTTCTAACACCTGTGAGTGTGTTATCTTCTCCCATTGCAATGTAAGCTAATGTAGGGCAGGGACTTCCTTGCTTCTTTCTTTTGTATCCCCAGTGCTTAACACAGTGTCTGGAACTTATTAAGTGTTCTATTTTATCCTCCTTTTAAACACAATCTGTTGGAAATAACCTTGTTAATAACATAATTCATCAATAAAACATTGATTAAGTGTCTACTATGTGCCAGAGTACTAGGGATACAAAGAAGGCAAAAGATAGTCTCTGCTTCAAGGAGGTCAACAGTCAATGATTCTAAACTCTATTTTATTTGTAAACCACAAATTGCTTATAGATGCTAACATTATAGACCCTATAAAAGTAATAACAATTACTATTATTGTATTTCCTTTACATTTTTATTCCTCCTCTTACTGGAAAGGGGAAAGGAAATAAGCATTTAGTAAATATTTATTATATACCAAGCATTGTGCTGAGCCTTTACAAATAAGACCTCATTTGATAGTCACAACAATCCTAAGAGGTAGATTTTTGTTATCTCCTTTTACAGTTGAGGAAACTGAGGCAGAGAGGCTTAGTTCTTACCCAAGGTAATACCGGTAAGTGTCTGAGGCCAGGTTTGAACTCAAATTTTCCTGACTCCAAACCCAGCACTCTATCCACCAAGCTCCCTTTTATAAGTTGCTTTATTGATTTTACCGGCTTAAGCTTTATTCACATGGCATTGTTATTCCTTGTAAAATCTCACAAGTTTCCTTCCACTAATGATCTTACTAAATTGGTAACATGATTTCAGATCATGGTTCATCTTTCCTTTCATATTAAAATACAGTTCTTTGGGAGTAGTTCTAAGAGATAATTCTAATTTCTTTAGCATAGTACCTTTTTCAAGAAAAGGAAGAAACATCATTCATACCCCAAATACTCACCATTTATTAAGTTATTTTCAATTTGTTCCATTTTAAAAAAATGAACTCATTATTTCTAAGATTATCTGTAATGGCATGTCAATTATTTTGACATTTGCAAGTATCTAGATATGTTACAGAATTAGGAACTTTTCATGAGACTACTTTGCATCATGTAAAAAACATACTTTCTTTCTTACCTCTGTATACAAGGTAATAAAGAGGAAAGAGTAAATTTCTATGGCAGCTCACTGAAGTGGCATTAAGGCAATATTCCATCACATGGGCTGTCAGCAGGCAAATGCTATCAAATTGATATGCCCACCCTGTCATCATCATAAACAACATATGTCTACTGAGCAACCACTAGCACCATACTAGAAACTCAATGAACATTTTAAATACTACTCCCTCCTGTTAATCTACGTGGTTTTATCCCAATGACATTAAAACTAAAATACCACTTTAAACAGATACAGATTGTCAACCCTTAATACTTCCATTCTACTAAAAAATTACGTTTTCCTAAGTCAGCTATTCAGAAACATTTAAGTAAGCCAGAGTCAGAGAATAGATTTATTAGCTTTCATTCCATCTCAGAATTCTATCACCTTCTGCATGAATTTGGTAGAACAGAGATGCTGAATGGAAAACACTTTAACATGGAAAAGTTCTTACTGGAATACAATTATACAAATGAAATCATATGTACCTCCTTTTCTCAATTTTGTGCTTTTTTAAGTTTAACACTGGAATGGGATGCTATGTCAATAAATTATTTAAAGGTTATCTGGTCCTTCAGCTTGGTCAATTCATGAATCACATCTAAGAGATTCACAGCAAGTAGCTATTGCTTTGTAGACCTTCAATGATAGAAACTCAAAACCTGGCATGATAAACCTATTCTACTCTAAAATGGCACTAATTATTACATAATTCTTTCTTCCTCTAATTCCATGGGTCTTGTATCTATCATTCTTATTTCTGCTTCTAGGGCCAAATAATTATCATTTTTGTAATAATAATAGCTCATAGCTAACATTTAGATACCACTCACTATGTGCCAGGCATTTTGCAAAGTACTTCAAAATTATTATCTTATTAAATCTTCACAGCCACCCAGGGAGATGGATGCTGTTATTATCCTCATTCTACAGAGGAAGGAACTGAGGCAAACCAAAGTTAAATGATTTGACCAGGGTCACCCAGCTATTAAGTGTTTGAAGCTGTAGTTTAACTCAGCTATCCCTGACTCTAGGCCAAACACTCCATCACACTATACAACATAGCTGGCACTTTAGCTTTACATACAATATTCCTTATTATTCTCAATCTATGAGGTAGGTTCTATTAGTGTCACCCTTTTATGTTTGATGAAACTGAGACAGACTGAGTTTAAGTGAATTACCCAGATTCACCCAGCTAGTGTTTGAGGAAGAATTTGAATTCATGCCTACCTGACTCCAAGTCAAGGATTCTATGTACCTCATGACTTCAGATCCATATGCCAATTAATCAATAATATCAAGATAGGCCTACGTCAAACACTTAGTAATGTTCTAAATATAGAAAATTAATATTTATGTAATTAAATTTGCATAGTGAAATAGTGCTAATATTATTAATTCCATTTTATATGAGTAAACAATTTTTGAGAGGAAAGGTTATAAATTAAAGTCTTGTGATTTCATGTCTGACACTTTTTTTTTTTGTTGCACTTACTTAACCCTATACCTTATACCCTATAAATGTATACCCTAAACTTCATTTTACTATACCTCATTTAACCACAAGGATTTGTTTTGACTGGTAGTCTCAATTATGTACCTGCTCAGTAACCCTATTTCACTCATTGCCTACACCTTTGTTATACAAGTACTTTAAATCCCAAAGTTAAATTCTTCACATACTTTATGTATAGGATTCAAGACACCAAGGCCAATTTTTTTCTTTTCTATTTTAAAATTATGCTTTATAATAATTAATACACAAAAAAGCTCAACATGTTCCTGTTGTGAATATTGCTGACACTGTAAGTTCTATATCTTCCTAATTGGAGTGAGGTGTCATTATCAGTATTTTCCACCCAGTTGCACAGATTGTTTTCCTATAAGGACTATAGTGCCATGAGTTATTTTTATGGTGAATACGATCAATTTCTCTGAACAATAGTTAGGAAGTTACAGCCCTGGCTAAAAAATGAAGTTTGCTTTGTATAAATTGTGAAGTTTAATGGTTTACATGGAATAACAGTACTGAAGGTGATCCTGCTGGGGGGAAAACTATTGAATAAAAATCAAGTAAAAATAGGAAGAATGAATTAACTATTTCATAATTCCATTTACTTATCAATCAACAATTTCTAAATTAAATAAACAATGAATCTGAAAAATAAAATAGAAAATAAACAATGAAAAAATTATCAACGATTTTAATGGTATGATTTATTCATCACTACATGTCATGTCAGTTTATATTGCTAATAAGCAGGAGCAAATTTATGAACCATTCTTCTCTTCAAAGTCTGTTGCCAAGACTATGTAAACAGGGATTTAGGTTTAGCCAACACTTTTATAGGCCAACTCTTCTAAATAGAGGATAGTATTTTATTTATCCTTTGCCTCACGAATGGCCTTGAGAGGCAATGTGGTATAATGGAAAGAATACTGGGCTTGGAGTCAGGAGGCCTGAGTGTGAATAATAACTCTGATACCTCATGTTACTGTGTGAAGCTAATTTACTTCCCCTTGTTGAATCTCATTTAAAAAGGAAATAAGAAGATCACTTGTATACTATATAGATTTTGGAGTTGTTATGAAAAAAAAACAACTCTTTAAACTTAATGAGTAGTATAGAAAGGCAAGGCTTTGATTCACATAGGAAAGAATGATAATCTAACAGTGCTCTTATTGTTCTTTGCAATTGTGTTATGTAAAACAACTATGAATTTGAGGATTATGTTATTGACTCTACTTTTCCTTACTACTGTTACTTTGTAAAGGAAAAGCAGAGATGTAGCAAGAGATCCTTCTCATGACCTTTCCCCAAATTAGATGATCTTTAGTCTCAAATTGAATTATTATTTTTTTTTTGCTTTTAGGCAGTTGGTGTTAAGTGACTTGCCCAGGGTCACACAGCTAGTAAGTGTTAAGTGTTTGTTCTGAGGCTCAAATTGAATTAGCAGAATAGGCTAGGTAAAAGTACACTGGAATGATGGTGCCCATTAAGAAAGAAAGAAGGAAAAAAGAAAGAAAAAAAGAAAGAAGAGAAGAGAAGAGAAGAGAAGAGAAGAGAAGAGAAGAGAAGAGAAGAGAAGAGAAGAGAAGAGAAGAGAAGAGAAGAGAAGAGAAAGAAGGAGAAAGAATTAAAATTAGATTTTCATGGAATAATTGGGTGTACTTTCTGTGTGTCTGTGGGAAAAAAAACCTGACCTTTCTGAGCCTCAATTTCTTCATTTATGAAATGGGATACTGATGATTATTTGTACCTATTTCACAAGGTTGTCAGGATAATAAAATGGGACAATATATGTAAGCCATCCATTTACATTTTAATCCACCTACATTTAATAATTTTGTACCTATCATATGCCAGTATGGAAGCCCACTGAAGTAGACCTAGATCTGGCCTCAATATCAAAATTCCATGAGTCTGAGACAGTCTTTCACAGATAGTAGCTTTTGGACCCAGACCTCTTAGTTATCCAGACATTCCAGGCACGGAGAACAGCCAAATGTAAAGGCATCTTACGGAAATAAAAATTTAGGATAGGAAATATAGGGCTGTGTAAGAAAAATGATAAGAAGGCAAGGTTTCTGGGGAAACGAAACAAGGAATTATTGATTGTGAGTGCCACACACTATGCTAATCTCAAGGACCTAAATTATGTTCATGACCTTTTGGCTGTTCAGAAGGGCATAAGTAATAGTAATGATACTATTTGATAGCAAAAGAGATATGTAGGGTGAATAAGAGTTAGTCATGAATCAATTTTTAAAAAAAAATAGTCACTGAGTATAAATATTAGTTAAGGCAATAAACATTAACCATACTTTCACTAAAGTTTTTGTCTGTAGCATAGAGGGCATTCTGTGAAGAGTGTAAATAAAAGTGGATTTTCCTATTATTGTGAATGTTCTAGAAATGGCCTTATTTGCAAATGTCATTAAGTCAATTGTATTGAGCTCCAGAACTCTGCCAAACTTCCATCCATTTTACTAAAACAATGGAAGGAATATCTCACATTGTCTAAGTTGTGACAAGCAGTCAATCAGCATTCAGTCAACAAGTATTTAATAGCCATTTGTTATGTGCCATGCATTGTGCTAAGTACAGGTGATACAAGTTAGGCAAAAACACTGTCCTACCCCTCAAGGAACTCACATTCACAGAAGAAAGAGAAAACATATAAATAACCATGTGTGTGTGTATGGGTACATGTGTACATACATACATACATACATACATACATACATATATGGAAGTATGTATGTACATATGGAAAGAGAGAGAGAGAGAGAGAGAGAGAGAGAGAGAGAGAGAGAGAGAGAGAGAGAGGTTGGAAATAAGCTCAGAGGGAAGGCATTAGCAGTGGGAGATTAGGCACAGAAAACACCAGCAGCAGGTGGTAGGGTTTGAACAGTCTTGAAGAAAGTCAAGGAAGCTAAGAGATAAAGCTAGCAGTCTTCCAGAGGTGTAGAACACTCAGAGTCAAGAAATATAGTTATGGTATGTAGTGTTATATGCAGTGCCAGGAAATGGGCCAGTGTAAATGGATCCTGGGATACAAAGAGTAGCAAAGTATAAGAATATTGGAAAAGTAGGAAATGCTCAATTTGTGAAGGACCATAAATGGCAAAGAGAAGACTATTTTATTTTTTATCCTAAAAATAATAATCATAGAGGGTTATTGAATAGGGAAATGAAATGGTCAGCTGAATATTTTTTAAAAATTACTTGAGCAGCTGAATAGATAGTAGATTTGAGTGGAGAGAGACTAAAGCAAGGAAAATAGAGGCCCAATGCAATAACGAATGCAAATTGCTAAAGGACTGTATTTAAGTCAAGAGAAGACACAGAAAAGTTACTTTGAAGGCAGAAACAGCCAGATTTGACAAAAATTTTTACATGTGATACTCTCTTTCTTCGATAGATAGATATATAGATGATAGGTGACATTGAGGTTGTGAGCTTAGTCTACTGGGAAGAGTGTAGTGTCCTTGACAATAATGAGAAATTTGGGTAAATGAAAGAAAAGTTTTGTTATAAAATTAGAATAAATTATGAACATTTGTAATGGAAAACAAAAGAAGACAAAACAAAAACAAAAACAAGAAATAAGATGCAAGGTCCTTAGGAATGGTGCTTTGTGATATTTAAGGTAAGAATAGGTTTTAATAAATCTACTGGGTTAATGGGATCATAAATCAGTTATGTAGTTATGAAAGGATTATCTTTTTAAGTTTAATTTATGTAGCTATTATTTTTGAAATTACACATAAAAACAAATTTTACCATTCAATTTTAAAGTTTTGAGTACTGATCTTCCCTAGCACCATCATAACTTTTTATGTTCAGGTTCATTTTTTGTTGTTTGTTCATTTTTCCAGCCTATTTATTGACTTTTAACTAAACATTAAAGTTGGTCTCTGCTCCCAGAATGGAAGAGGGACTGACCCAAGTTTCAGAATTTTCATGCTACTGTTTTCTAAGCTAATTCTGCTGGTATGTAAATTCTCAGTTCTTCTATGGTGATATGACCTTTTTTAAAGAAAATATTTTCTACATTTACACATAAAAACAATTTTAACATTCTTTTTTTCTTCAAATTATGAGTTCCAAATTCTCTCCCTCCTTTCCCTCCATTTTCATTGAGAAGGCAAGTAATCTGCCAAAGGTGTACACATGCAGTTACACAAAACATATTTCTATGAAAGTCATACTGTGAAAGAAAACACACAAAAATAAAGAACAATAAAGGAAGTAAAGAAAAAGTATCTTCAATTTACATTCAGGCTCCACCAGTTCTTTCTTTGGAGATGGACATCTTTCAACATAAGCTCATCAAAAATGTCTTGCGTCATTGTGTTGCTGAGAACACATAAGTTATTCACAGTAGATAACCTTAGGGTTGTTATTGTGTGTAATGTTCTCCTGGCTGTCATTTCACTTGGTCTCAGTTCATGTAAGTCTTTCTATGTTTTTCCAAGAGTATCCTGCTTATCATTTCTTATAGCACAATAGTATTCCATTACAATCATATACAACTTGCTCACCCATTCACTAATAATAGATATCTTCTCAGATTCTAATTTTGGCTACCATTAAAAAACCTGCTGTAAATATTTATGTACATATACTTCCATTTCAATTTTATATTTCATCTCTTTGGGAATACAGGATTAATAGTAGTATTGCTTGGTGAAAGGATAAGCATGACTTTATGGCCCTTTGAGCATAGTTCCAAATTGCTCCCCAGAATGGCTGAATCAGTAGACAACTTCACCAAGAGTGCATTAGTGTTTTAATTTTCCCACATTCCCTTGAACATTTGTTATTTTCCTTTTCTGTCAAATTAGCCAATATGATATTGTGGTAGCTCAGAGTTGTTTTAATTTGCATTTCTCCAATCAACAGTGGTTTACAGCATTTTTTCATGACTATAGATAGCTTCCATTACTTTGTCTGAAAACTACCTGTTCATACCCTTTCACCATTTATTAACTGAAGAATGATTCTTATTTCTATAAATTTGACTCTGTTTTCTATATATTTGAGAAATGAGGTCTTTATCAGAGAAACTTGCTATATTTTTTCACAGTAATGATTGCAAATTATGCATTTCCTTCCATTTTAATTCCCCTGTTTATACTAGTCTCTCTGTTCAACCACTCCATTTCCAAAATGTTAATCCCTTCTGTCAGCCTCATCCCCTTTCTCTTATCCCATTCCCTTCCTACTCTCCTGTACAGTAAGATAAATTTCTACACTCAACTGAATACGTGTATTATTCCCTCTTTAAGTCAAATCCAATACCCCTTGACCCATTATTCCCTTTTCTGTAAAATCTCTTTCAGACCTCTGAAAGAGTCTCTCCTCTTCTAGCTCACCCTTTCTCCTTCTTCCAGTTCATTTTTTCTTTCTTATTCCTTAATTTTATTTTTGTAGATAATCATCCTATCATAGCTGACTCACACCTGTACTTTCTGTCTATGTATACTATTTCTAGTTGTCCTAATAATGTGGAATGTTTTAGGACTTACAAGTATCATTTTACCATGTAGGAATGTAAACAGGTTAACCTTATTGAATCCTTTATAATTTATCTTTCTTGTTTACCTTTTTATGCTACTTTTGCATCTTGTATTTGAAAGTCAAATTTTTCTATTCACTCTGATCTTTTCATCAGGAATGCTTGAAAATTTTCTATTTCACTGATTGCCCGTTTTCCCCCCTGAAGGATTATGCTTTATTTTGCTGGGTAGGTAATTCTTGGTTGTAATCCTAGGACTTTTGCCTTCTGGAATGTCATATTCCAAACCTTCTGATCCTTTAATGTAGAAACTCCTAGATCTTATGTTATTATGAATAGGCTTCATGATATGTGAGCTATTTCTTTTTGGTTGTTTACAATATTTTCTCCTTGACCTGATCTATGGAGTTTGACTATAATATATTTGGGACTTTTCATTTTGAGATCTCTTTCAGGAAATGACTTGTAGACTCTTTTAATTTCTATTTTACACTTTGGTTCAAGAATATCAGAGCAGTTTTCCTTGATAATTTCTTGAAAAATGTTGTCTAAGTTCTTTTTTTTAATCATGGCTTTCAGATGATCCAATAATATTTAAATTATTTCTTCTGGATCTATTTTCTACGTCAGTTGTTTTTCTAATGAGATATTTCACATTGTTTTCTATTTTTCATTCTTTTGATTTTGTTTTATTGGTTCTTACTATCTCATAAAGCTATTAGCTTCCACTTGTGCAATTCTTTTCTTCAATGATTTTTTTATATCTTTTCCCCCATTTTTTTCCAATACTGCTTTTCAAGGCATTCTTTTTTCATTTGATTTTTGTGCCTCCTTTAACATTTAGACAATTCTGGTTTTTTTAAGTTCTTGTTTTCTTCTGTATTTTTTCCACCTCCTTTACCAAGCTTTTGAATTTTTTTCATTATTTTGTTGCATCACTGTCATTTCTTTTCCCAATTTTTTCTTCTACCTCTCTCATTTGATTTTTAAAACCTTTTTTTCAACTTTTGCATTGCCTGGGGCCACTTCACATTTTTTTTTTAGAGGCTTTGTATTCAGGAGTTTTGATTTTGTTGTCTTGGAAGTTTGTCTTTTGATATTCCCTGTCATCCTAGTAATTTTCTATATTCAATTTTTTTTTTGCTATTTGCTCATTTTCTTGTCTATTTCTTGGCTTTTAAATATGCCCAAATGGGGCACTGCTCCAGAGTAAAGAGGACATTTTCCCAAGCTTCAGGTTGTTTTTTTTGTTTGTTTGTTTGTTTGTTTTTGTCCAGTGTTTTTCAGAGGCAATTCTGAGGACTTGTAAGTTTTCAGTCCTTCTAAGGTGCTTTGATTTAAGAAAAGATATGTTTACTACTCTCCTATATTGTGCACTGGTCTGTAAGTGACAACAAGAACTATTTTCCCTCTTGGAACTATGATCAGAGTCCCAGCTTCCCTGTGGCTGAAAGCTCTGTTGTGATAGTACTCCTCCTAGACCTGGGACTAAGAATTAGGACTGTGACCCAGATCCAAGTATGGGAAATGGAATAGAGTCCTGCCCCCGGGGCCAGCAAAAGGACCCTTTTAATCTCCTTCTAACTAGTTGTCTGATCACTGTACCATTTCTGGGCTGAGAAGTCTGGAAAGAGCCATTACCACCACTGGTTGAATTGCCCCCAAGGCCTTCTGGTTTTCTGGGCCCTAATCTGTGCTATTGTGGCCTAATCTGTGCTGGAAGATGCTCTACTCTCACCCTGGTGCAACAAACCTTTTCTTCTAAGTTGTCTCGGGCTGAAAAATTGTTTCACTTCTTCCTTTTGTGAGTTCTGCAACTCTAGAATTTATTTCAAGGCATTATTTAAAGGTGTTTGGAGGGGTTTGAGGGACAGCTCAGGCCAGTCCCTGTCTTTACTCTGCCATCTTGGTTCCACATTCCCAGGGTGATCTAAGAAGAGATGTGTTTACTGTTCTCCTAGCTTGCTCTCTTATCTTTGAGTGATCAGAAGTAATTTTCTCTACCCTATAACTACAACCAGAGGCTCTGCTCCCCTAGGGATACAAGGTATTTTTTTTTCCTGCTCCTTACATCCTTGAACTTTGACTTGTGGTCACAACCTTCAGTTTTCTTTTCTGTCTTGGACCTGAAACTAGGGCTCTTGCTCTCCTCTGAACAACTATAAGCCTGCTTCTCCATCCCCCAGTCCTCCAGGGCCACAAGTAGTAATGTTCCTCCTTGGCATAGCATTTCGACGTGGAACTAGATATGTGCCTTACAGCTGAGTCCTGCACCCAGTGACAGCAAATGTTCCCCTGTAATGTTTCTTCAGACCAGTTGTTCAACCCCCTTATTTTCAATTGGCTGAGAGCTCTGGATGTTACCCACACTGTCAATGTATCCTCCTGCAGGGCCTGATGTGAGTTTCCCTGCATTTTGCCTGCATTGTACTGTACTCCAGGCCCACCTACCACCTTCTTGAGATAAACCTTTCCTATAAATCACCCAAGTGGTTTTTAGTTTGAAAATTGTTTCACTATGATGTTTTGCTGTTCTGCCACTCCAGAATCCTATTTGAGACATCAATTTTAAAATTGTTTGAGGGGAATTTGAGAGAACTCAGTGAGTCCCATCTTAACTTCTATTACCCTAAAATGATTGTCTTGCTTCAAGGAAAGATAAGATGATAAATAATATAAATTTCTAGTGGACGTGATCAGCACAAATAGGGGAGAGAATAAGCATTTGTATGCCTACTGTTTTAATTGGAGGAGCCAAGATGGCAGAGTAAAGGCAAGGACTTCCCTGATGTATTCCAAACATTTCCAAATACCTTTAAATAATGACTAAACAAATTCTAGAGTAGCAAAACACACAAAAAGACAGAATGAACCAATTTTCCAGCCCAAAACAACTTAGAAGGTTGACAGGAAGGTTTTGTTGCAACAGGGTGAAAGGGGAACTCAGTTCAGCACAGGCCATGCCAGTGCAGACCAGACCCCACCAAACCAGGAACCAGCCTTGAGGAGACTGAATCATGGCAGCAGCTGCAGTTTCCAGACGTCTCAGCCCACATACACCAAAGAAAAATTAGAAGATCAGCAGGAAAGGTCTGTTATAACTGGATGAGAGTGGAACACAGTTCAATACAGATATCAGCATAGTCCTAGCCCCAGCAAACAAGAAGCAGGATTTGGGAGCCACTGAATCAGCAGTAACAGCTGTTTCCAGAGCTCTCAGCATAGATGTTTAAGATGTCAAACAACCAGTCAGAAAGAGCTTACAGGGTTCTCTTTGTCAGCCCTGAGGTAGGACTCTGTTGCCTTGCCCATACTTAGATCCAGGTTATAGTCCTGGGTGCCAGCCCCTAGATGAGGAGAAAGACTAGCACACTGGAGTTTGTGGCCACAGTGGAACAGGGATCCTCCTCACAGTTGCAGGGCATAAAAGAGGGTTTGTGGTTATTCACGGACCACAGCACAGGCCAGAAGAGTAGTAAACACACCCCTTCTTAGATCATACCAGCTTGAAAGGATAGAAAACTTATAGGTCTCTAGAAATATCTGTGAAGACAGCTACATAAAATTCCAGAAGCTTGGGATTGTGTGCCATGTGTCCTAGAATCAGAACCCTATTTTAACAAATGGGTAAGATCAAGTAATAGGCTGGGAAAAAAGCAAACAATAGAAAAAAACTGACTATAAAAAGTTACTATGGTTACAAAGAAGATCAAAACACACACTTAGCAGAAGACAGCAAAGTCAAAGCTCCTACATCCAAAAACTTCAGGATAAAATATGAATTGGACTGAGCCTATGGAAGAGCTCAAAAGGATTTTGAAAATCAAGAGAGGTAGAGCAATTGGGAAGAGAAATATGAGTGACATAAGAAAATCATCCAAAAAAAATCAACAACTTCATAAAGGAGACACAAAAAATGCTGAAAAAAATAACACCTTAAAAATAGATTAGGTGGGTAGAGCCAAAATGGAAGAGTAAAAGCAGTGACTTGCTTGAGCTCTCCCTCAAACCCCTCCAAATACCTATAAAAATGACTCTAAAAAATTCTAAAGCAGCCGAACCAACAAAAAGACAGTGTGAAACAAAGTTCTAGCCCAAGACAGCCTGGGTGGTTGATCAGAAAGGTATATCACGCTGGGCAGGTTGAGGAGCACAGTTTGGCATGGGTGCACAGGCCACAGCGAAACTGGAGCAGGCCTCAGAGCACTAAATCATAGGCAGCTGTGGTCATTTCCGCACTTCTCAACCTATGAATACCAAAGACAACTTGGAAGGTCAGTGGGAAAAGTCTGTGTCTTTGGTGAGAGAGAGAAGTGTGGAACCAGCCCCAGTCCCAAGGGTGGCCTCAGGGCGGCAGCTACCTCCTGAGCTTCTGGCCCCCAGACTGGGATGGAATCATGTGTCTGATCAGAGGGGGATTGCAGGGATCTCTCTGCCACTGCAGGATTCTCTTGCTTTCTCTGTGCTTGGATGTGGGTGGAAGTCCTGGGGCAAGAAGGAGGGCTGGAGTGATGGAGCTTATGGTGGAAGTAAAGATAAAATCTTCCTCACAGTCCCAAGACAGAAGAGTGCTTGTGGTCACTCATAGACCAGAGCAAAGGCCAGGAAAGGAGTGAACACTTTACCTTTGAACATAGCACCTTGGAAGAACTGAACATTTTCAGAACCCTAGAAATATCTCTGAAAATGGGTGCACAAACCCCCAAAGCTTGGGACAGTACATTCTCCACACTGGAAACAGACACCTACCTTAACAAAGAGTTTATAACTCAAGAAATTGGCAGGATCATGAGCAAGCAGCGCAAAAAGGATCAGACCATAGAATCTTTGGTAACAAAGAAGATCAAAACATACAACCAGAAGAAGACAAAGCTCCTACATTGAAAGCCTCCAAGAAAAATATGAATTGGTCCCAGGCCATGGAAGACCTCAAAAAGGATTTTGAGAAGCAAGTAAGAGAAGTCTAGGAAAAACTGAGAGTAATGCAACAAAATAATAAAAAACAAGTCAAGAGCTTGCTACAGAGGACCCAAAAAAATACTGAAGAAAATAACACCTTAAAAAATAGCCTAAATCAAATGGCAAAAGAGGTCCAAAAAGCCAATAAGGAGAAGAATGCCCTAAAAAGAAAAATTGGCCAAATGGAAAAGGAAGTCCAAAAGATTACTGAATAAAATCCTTAAAAATTAGAATAGAGCAATTAGAAGCTAATGACTTTATGAGAAATCAAGATACTGTAAAACAAATCCAAAAGAATGAAAAATTAAAAAACTATGTGAAACATCTCATTGGAAAAACAACTGACCTGGAAAATAGATCCAGAAGAGATAATTTAAAAATTATTGGACTATCTGAAAGCCATGATCAAAAAAGGAGCCTAGATATCATCTTTCAAGTAATTATTAAGGAAAACTGTCCCAGTACTTTAGAGCAAGAGGGCAAAATAGAAATGAAAAGAATCCATAGATCACCTCATAAAAGAGATTCCCAAAAGAAAACTCCTAGGAAAATTATAGCCAAATTCCAGAGTTCCCAGGTCAAAGAGGAAATATTTCAAGCAGCCAGAAAGAAACAATGCAAGTATTGTAGAAACACAATCAGGATAACACAATATTTAGCATCTTCTTCATTAAGGGACCACAGGGCATGGAATATCATATTTCAGAGGGCAAAGGAGATAGGATTACAACCAAGAATCACCTACCCAGTGGAACTGAGTATAGTTCTTCAGAGGAAAAAGTGGTCACTCAGTGGACTTTCAAGATTACTTGATGAAAACACCAGAGCTAAATAGAAAGTTTGACTTTCAGACACAAGTCTCAAGAGAAGCATGAAGAGGTAAACAGGGAAGAGAAATCATAAGAGACTTACTAAGGTTAAACTGTTTACATTCCTGCATGGAAAGATGATGTTTGTAACTCATGAGACCTTTGTCAGTATTAGGGTAGTTGGAGGTAAAAATTATATGCATGTATGTATACACACACACATACACACACATATGTATATATATGATATAGATAGATAGATAGATAGATAGATAGATAGATAGATAGATAGATATAGATTTCAGTTGAAGATAAAGAGGTGATATCTGGAGAATAAAATTAAGGGGTGAGAAAGAATTATAATGAGAGAAGGAGAAAGGGAGAGGTAGAATGGGATAATTATCTCACAAGAAACAGACAAGAAAAGGCTTTTACAGTGGAGTGGAAATAGGGGAAGGTGAGAGGGAATGAGTGAATCTTATTCTCATCGGACTTGGCTTAAGGAAGGAATAACATACACACTCAATTGGGTATGGAAATCTATCTTACCCTACAGGAAAATAGACAGGAAGGGGTCAAGAGAGCAGGGGGATGATGAAGGGAAGGGTAGATTGGGGGAGGGGGTAATCAAAAGCAAACACTTCTGAAGAGGGACAGGGTCAAAAGTAAGATTAGAATAAATGGGGAGCAGGATAGGATGAAGGGAAATATACTTAGTTTTTCATAACATGACAACTATGGAAGTGTTTTGCACAACTACATATGTATAATCTGTATTGAGTTGCTTACCTTTTCAATGAGGGTGGGTGGGGAGGGAGGAAGGGCAAACATTTGGAACCCAAAATTTTAAAAGCATATATTAAAAAAAATTGTTTTCACATGCAACTGGAAAATAAGATACACAGGCAATGTGGTATAGAAATATATCCTGCCCTAAAGGAACATTGAAGGGAAAGGGGATAAGAAGAGGGATGACATAAGGGAGGGCAGATTAGGGAAAGGGGTATTCAGAATGCATGCCCTCTTGGGGTGGGGGGAGGGATGAGATGGGGAGAAAATTTGGAACTCAAAATCTTGTGGAAGTGAATGTTGAAAACTAAAAATAGAAAAGAAGAGGAAAGGAAAGGAAAGGAAAGGAAAGGAAAGGAAAGGAAAGGAAAGGAAAGGAAAGGAAAGGAAAGGAGAAAGGAAAGGAGAAGGAAAGGAAAGGAGAAAGGAAAGAGGAAAGGAAAGAAAGGAAAGGAAAGGAAAGGAAGGAGAGGAAAGGGAAAGGAAAGGAAAGGAAGGAAAGGAGAGGAGAGGAGAGGAGAGGAGAGGAGAGGAGAGGAGAGGAGAGGAGAGGAGAGGAGAGGAGAGGAGAGGAGAGGAGAGGAGAGGAGAGGAGAGGAGAGGAGAGGAGAGGAGAGGAGAGGAGAGGAGAGGAGAGGAGAGGAGAAGAGAAAAAAAAGAAAAGAAAAGAAAAGAAAAGAAAAGAAAAGAAAAGAAAAGAAAAGAAAAGAAAAGAAAAGAAAAGAAAAGAAAAGAAAAGAAAAGAAAAGAAAAGAAAAGAAAAGAAAAGAAAAGAAAAGAAAAGAAAAGAAAAGAAAAGAAAAAGAAACATAGATTGGATAGCCATGGAGGAAGGACCCTGTCAACTTGGAAATTCCATAATTTTAATACACTTATTATAAATTAAATAAAAGGAACAAATCTAAAAAAACAATAGAGTAACCCAAATGTCTAAAGAATTCCAAAAAGCCGATAAGGAAAAGAATACATTTAAAAGCAAAATTGGCCAAATGGGGAAAGAGGTACAAAAAAAAGGGAAAAAAAGGAAGTATTAAAAATAGAACTGGTCAAAGGAAAAGGAGGTACAAAAACTTACTAAAGAAAATAATTCCTTAACTCTTAGAATTGAGCAAATGGAAGTTATTGCCTTCATGAAAACTGAAGAAATAATGTAAAAGGAGGAAAAATGGAAGACAATGTGAAATATCTCATTGGAAAAATAACTGACCTGGAAATAAATAACGAGAAATAATTTAAAAATTACTGGACTACCTAAAAGCCATGTTCAAAAAAAAAAAAGAGCCTAGATATAATCTTTCAAGGAATTATCAAGGAAAACTGCCCTGATATTCTTGAACCAGAAAGTAAAATAAAAATTAAATGAATCCACCTATCACCTCATGAAAGAAATCCAAAAGTGAAAACTCCAAGGAATATTGCAGCCAAGTATCAGATTTCCCATATGAAGGAGAAAATATTGCAAGCAGCCAGAAAGAAGCAATTCAAGTATGGTGGAGCCACAGTCAGGATAACATGAGATTTGGCTGGTTCTATATTAAGGGATCTGAGTGCCTTTAAATATAATATTCTGGAGGGCAAAGGAGGTAGGATTACAACTAAGAATCACTTCCCTAGCAAAACTGAATATAATCCTTCAGGGGAATAATGAATATTTGATGAAATAGAGAACTTTTAAGAATTCCTGATGAAAAGATCAGAGCTGAATAGGAAATCAGACTTTCAAATAGAAGACTCAAGAGAAGCTTTCAAAAAAAAAGGTGAACAGGAAAGGGAAATCATAAGGGACTTAATAAGGTTAACATTTTTACATTCCTACATGCAAAGATGATGCTTGCAACTTATAAAACTTCCTCATTATTAAGATAGTTAGAAGGAGTATATATAGACAGAGGGCACATATGTGTGTTTAATATGAAGGGATGATATCTTTCATAATAAAATTAAGGGGTGAGAAAGAGGAATGTGCTGGGAGAAAAAGAAAGGGAGCAATAGAACGGGATAAATTATCTCCAATACAAGAAGCAAGAAAGAGCTATTACAATGGAGGGGAATAAGAGGGAGGTGGCAATGAATGCTTGAACATTACTCTTATCAGAATTGGGTCAAAAAGGGAATAACATATACATTTACTTGGGTATAGACATCTATCTTAGCCTATAGGAAAGTAGAAGGGGAAGGGTAATATAGAAGGGTGGGGTGCTCATAAAAAGGAGAGTGGATTAGGGGTGGGTGTAGTCAGAAGCAAAATATTTTTGATGAGGGACAGGGTGAAAATAGAGACACAAAGAAATAAATGGGGGGATATTATCAAGGAAAATACAGTTAGCAATAGCAACCATGAAAAAAATAATACAGCAAGTTTCTCTGATATAAGCCTCATTTCTCAAACATATATAGAACTGAGTCAAATTTACAAAAAAATAAGAGCCATTCCTCAATTGATAAATGTTCAAAAGATATGAAGTTTTCAGATCAAGTAATCAAATCTATCTATAGCCATATTAAAAATGCTCCAATTCATTATTGATTGGAGAAATGCCAATTAAAACAATTCTGAGTTACTACTATTAGATTGACTAATACGACAGAAAAGAAAAATGACAAATGGTGGAGGAAATGTGAGAAAAATAAGACATTAATCATTGTCAGTAGAGTTGTGAAATGATTTAACCATTTTGTAGAGCAATTTGAAACTATGCCCAAAGGACTATAAAACTATGCAAACACTTTACCCTAGCAATACCACCACTAGGTCTGTATCCCAAAAGAGATATAAAACAAAAAGGTGAAGGACATATACATAAACAAATATTGACAGCAATTTTTTTCTGGGGGTAAAGAATTAGAAACTTATGGTATGCCCATCAATTGGATGATGACTGAACAAATTGTGGTATGTGATTATGAAGAATACTATTGCCCTATAAGAAAAGATGCTTTCAGAAAAACTTGAAAAGACTTAAATATCTATGTTTTTCTTCCACAATATGATTACTATGGAAATGTTTTGCATGACTATACATGTATAACCTATATCACATGGTTTTCCTTCGCAATGAGCAGGACAAGGAGAGGGAGGGAAATAATTTGGAACTCAAAGTTTTAAAGATGAATGTTAAAATTATTTTTACATGTAATTGATGAAAATACAATACTGAATAATTTTTTTAAAAAAACACTGTGCTAAGCATTTTACAAATATTTCATTTGATCCGCAAAGCAACCCTACAAAGTAGATGTTTTTAAGGAAACTGACGCAAACAGTTAAATAATTTGCCCAAGGTCACACAGTAATGAAATGTCTGAGACCAGATTTGATCTAGTATTTTCAACTTCTGTCCTATACTCTTAATCTGTATCATCTAGCTATATAGAAAAATCTATTTTTTGATCTTGCTCTAACTCATTCAGTATCATGTGAAAAATAATGAAGGGAAAAGATCAAAGTAATCCTGGTTAAGACAAAAACCTGATTAAGTTGTTTAATTTGTTAGTTATGCCTTGTGTAATTACTGTAGACCATAAATGAATATGAATAATCTATCAGATAGACATTTGGAGAAATATTCAGTATTTCTACTGCTACTACAATGTGTGCTGTAGCAGTAACTCATTTATTTGATACCAGTATTTTTCTAGTGATACTACATGGTTGGAAATCAAGGGCCGTTATGGTGTCAGAAAAATCAGAATTATCAAGGAATACAAGCAGAACAAAAGTGATTGATACTTGGGTGAAAATTGGCTGGATTATATTACTGTGAATTCACATATTACAAGTGAATGACTTGAATGTAAAAATAGAGTAAGAAACTAAATAAATGACATGTACAAACTAGAATAGCAAATTGGAAAGTCATAAATTAAAAGAGAGAATAAATGTTCATCCGCTGTGCTTCATTAGCATTCACACATTATTAAAATAGTTATGGAATGGATCTTCTGGAGGGAATAAATGGAAAGATCTGGAGGAGAATTACACAGGTCCAGATGTTGTGTTAAGTGTTGCAGTCTCACTGATGGAGGGAATGCCCATGCCAAAGTGAATCAGAATTCATCAACACATTTAAATAACAATACAAGTTAACTAATTTTGTATGTATGAAGGCTTGCTATATATTGAACATGAATATCAAGAATAAGCTACATTTTCAGAGTATTTGAAGGGGATGGTGGTAATTTTATATCTAGAAATAGATGAGGCTTCTCCATTTCCCTAAATTTATTCACTGCATCATTTCCCAAGCTATTCAAAACCATTTTTCCCTATATTTTCTCATATCTAGAAGTCACTATACTAGAAATCTAGTATGTATTTGACACTAGGTAGATCTTGATATTAGTCAAGGATATTTTCCCTTTCATGAGAGATCTCTTTTGCTTCAAGGATATTACTAACCCCTAAAATTTCTCCTGGCACTTTAGTAAGCAATCTAGTAATCTTCAGAACACTTATTAGATTTCAAATTTAGATGTAGGCTTTGTTGTTGTTGTTGTTGTTATTGTTATTATCTGGCATGTGTGTTTCGCTCGCTAAGTTCTCCAAAATTATTCTAAATCTTCATTACTTCTTTATTATTCAAGGGATCAAAGGAGGTAATAAATCCAGAATAAATATGCCAAGTAGGCATTTCTAATGTTTGTGCATCTTTGCAGCTCATCTGTCAGCAAAACATCTCAATTGTGTATGTCTCAGGGTTCCATACCCATGGAGCCACTATTGAAACTCACAATAAGTGTGATAGAATGAGAAGGGGCTAATATGGAATGAAGTATGACCTCTCTTCCACCCACCCACTCCTTCACCAACCTTTGGACTTCTCTATCTACATATGCATAAAAACTATTCTTTGAAACATATGGGCTTTTCAAGGGTCCTTCCAGACTCTGCACAGTGGGCTCCACATCTCAACATCAAAATAACATATGTGGTCAGATACATTGATGCATGTGAATAATGATTTGAAAACCAAGTATTAAAAAGCTAAATGTATACCACTAAGCATGTTCACCTTTCTTCACATATTGGACTTTTTTTTTCTAGATTTATAAGTTAACAAAAGTACTTTTTCAATTACTTATAGTGACATTGATTTTACCGCAGTCTTCCTCAGGTTTTAGAGACATTCCCACCACCACCCTTCCCTGACCCCTCCAAAAAAGTAGACTTTTCTTTCTAGTTGATTAATTTGGAAATTCTTTTCAAACAAGATAATATATAGTTTTATTAGAATTTTGATACTTTACATGTAAGTTCGGATGTATTGAAGTTGCCACTTAGGATTAGTATTTGGCAAGGCTAAGTAGAATTTAAATATCAGAGTAAGCATTAAAACAATGACAGAAGCATTGTCATTCTCCAAGAATTCAATTTTTTCTCATCATTATGTAAACTCTTCTCTAATAATCTGGGAGAAGCCTTTTAAATTATCCTACATGAAACAAAATCTTAATTTTGAAAATTAAAAATATTCATTCTATTCTTAAATTTGAATGACTAATGCCCCTGTGAAACCAAACAATATGCTTTATTATTTTTTTTCTGTATCAGTAAGTGAAACAATCAGTTCTTTGAGTGGCATAGAAAATTACTCAATATTGGCCAATGGGCACATATATTTAAGGAAGATGAGAATGAAAATTGAATAGTGAATTGTGAGCAGTGCCTTAGAAGTGGGAAGGATCTTCACTTATATTTTACCTTTAAGGCCATATGACCACGGACAAGTCAAAACTTTTTGGTCCCACAAGCAAATTTCTTACATTATGAGTAAGAAATTACTGGCCACTTTACATCAGTCAAAGGAATTTCCATACTGAGAGTTTCCTATTTTATTGAAATTTCAAGGACTGACCAAAACAAACACATTCTGCCTCTTCTCACTTCCTCTTAAAAGGAGATTATGAATAAACATAAAATATTTTTAAATAATTTTATATTTCCAGACTTAATTATTGGAAAAATAAACTCATCTTCATCTTCTCCATTATCTAAAATTATCCATGATTTCTTACTGATCATATATAATAGCTTTTTTTTAATCTTCATTTTTGCCTTTCTATATAAAGGCTTTGACCCTGTTGGTTGCCTTCTTTTCTCTGATACTTTTCTCTCAAGGGTTTTTTATGTTTGTATGGTGTGTGTGTGGAGGGGTGTGGGTGTGTGTGTGTGTGTGTGTATGTGTGTGTATGTGTGTGTGCATGCGTGCATGTGTGTGGGTGTGTATGACCCTGTCTTTCATGGTTTTCACCCTACTTCTCTAAATACTTGTTTTAATTCTCTTCTGAATCTTCATTCAGGTCATGTTCTTTAATACTTGGTCACCCTCCCAAGGCTCTGACCTGGACTTTCTTCTATTCCCCATCTATACCATTTCTCTTAGTGATCTCATAATGTCTCATGGATTTAGTTTTCATATATTTGTAGATGATTCTTATGCCTACTTAGCCATCCCTAACCTCTCTTCTGATCTTCAGTTCTACATATCAAATATTGTAATGGATGAATTGAGCTGGATTTCTTATAGACATCTTAAACTTAACATGTCCAAAACAATACTCCTTATCTTTCTTCCCACACTCTCCCATCTTCTAGACTTCTGTATTATTGGGGAGGGTTCCATCATGCTCCTAATTGCCTGGGCTTGGCCTCTAGATGTCATCATCAATTTCTCACTCTCTCACAATCCATATTCAATCAGGTGACAACACCTGTTTATTCTGCCTGTGAATAAAAATGACTTAGGTTTAACCCTACACTAACAAATTTTTAAAACTGACAAAATATGGGAATAACCAATGTTGGAGGCATTATGGAAAAACAGGCATATTAACATGATGTTAGTAGATGTGTACATTGATCCAACTATTCCAAAAGTCAATTTTTGAATTATGCTAAGAAAATTATGAAAATATCCCTTTTACCAAGAGATCAACAATCTAAATGTATACCCAAAGGACATAAAGGATGTAAAGAAAAGTCTTCTACACACCCAAATGTTTATGAAATACTCTTTGTTGCAGCAGGTAACTGAATACAAAGTAAATGCCTATCAAGTGGAGAATGGTTAACACAGTGTGTTACATGAATGTAATAGAATATTACTGCATTGTAAGAAATGATAATTATAAAGAGTAAAAATGACTCATGGAAAGATTTATATGAATCAATGCAAAGTGAAGTAAGCAGTACCAGGCAGACAATACATGTAGTAACAATAGTAAAATATGAATAAAAAGAATAACACTAAAATGGAACACAACAATTATAATGATCAAGTTTAGCCATGAAGAAAAGATTATACAAAGTATCTCTCTTCATTATCCGAGAAGGTGAGGTTCTATAGGTATAGGATCATATATAAGCTGTCAAATTTGTGTGATCTTGTCTAGTTTTGTCAAACTACTTTTTCCCCCTCTTTCTTTTGGCCTTTTTTGTTGTAATTAATGGCTCAGTAAGGAAGAGGATGAGAAATATTTGAAAGTGAAAATAATAAAACACAATGTGCAATAAAATTTAAAAATAAATAAATTCTATGACTTCATGTTCATATAAGTGCACATGTATTTTTTATATTTACTTGGTCACATATTTTGTTCCAACATGTGGAATCTATGCTTCTTGAAGGGAAAATTGCTTGATTTTTTTTCTTTGTATTCCTAGCACATAAAGTATTTTGTATAAAGCATTTTTGTGCTATGTATTTTGTATATTTTTAAGACATGCAATTTCATGTAATGAGAAATTACTCATGAAGAAATACTTTTGTCAAAGACTATCAGCATCAGTTCCACAGATTATTGAGAGGGAGTTTCCAGGGACACACTAAAATTAAGTTATTTGCTTAGAGTTACATAGGCTATTATATCAGCTGGGATTTGAACCCAGGTTTATTGTTGTTTTGAGGCCATTTTTTTTATCCACAACACCATGTTTTTAATAAATACTACTTGATTGGAAGAATGTCAGATCATTTGTTCAATTGAATTAAACTTATCTATGACAGACTTTCTCCTTCAATTTAGCTTAGATTGTTTCTCCCATAAAACTGTCTTTATAACAAGATATGATATCCATGAAGACACAGAAGGTTGTTCCAGAATTGGTTATATTTTCATTTCAGATTTGGCATCTCTCTCATGCCAAAAGACCTTGTGACAGTATTTGACCTCCTTCTGTCATTGAACACAAGTCATCAATGGCATCAATAACCTGGTTTCATTATATCACAAGTGACTAGGGAAATTCAAACCCCAAATGAGAGCCAAGATTTTATTTCAGTCATCAGTTCTCACTTTCCCTTTTGAGCATGTAAAAATTTGAAGGAGTTTCCAAAAAAGTAAAACCATCCTCAAAATGGACCTTACATCCTGTTGCCTTCTTCTATCATGACAGAACTAAGTAAGGGGGGACATATTGTTTGGAAAAGTAATTTGCTAGATTCACTTTTTTTTCCTATTCCAATGAGAGTAAAGTGACTCTCTGATGAGAAGCAAAGAATTATTTCACTAGAACATGAAGTACAGAGTCTCTATATTGCTAGAATTTATTTTGTCAGTATACAGAGCTGAACAATTAAGATTTTTTCCCATTATTATTATTTAACTTTTCATTTGAATGCTGTTTGACACATCAAAATCACTACTTGTTATGAAATATCATGGCACAGCAAGCCCAGGATGCCCATAGCACACTAATCACTCTTGTCATAACCAGTCTAGTCTTCAGTCTTTTCCTACAACTCAGTTTTTCTGTCAATTGTCAATGCTTCAAGAATCTGTAGAAAGAATATTTACATAGAAAGTTACTTTTACTCTCTAACCTTAGTTATGGGTTTATAGTTTCTTTAGAAATTGTAGTCTTCCTGGGGACTATCAATTCAAAGATGTTCTCACAATACAAGAATATGTGAAATTTATATAACAGTTGTTGGCTCTCAGATACACACTGTGGTAGTGGAAAAACTGCCTGATGAATCCAGTAAAAGAAGGGCAAAAGTAGCCCGTATCTATGAACTTTTTCACTCCACTTCTGTATTTCCCAATACACAGGGGAGTTTTAGGTTCTCCATTGGCAAAGCTAAAAAATAAAAAAAAAAAGTAATAATCAGTTGAATACATCTACACCTTTCTTTGTTTTGGCAGATAGGTGTCTTTCTCTCTTGAGCACTTTTCTGTTCTCCACTGTGACTGTCAATAAGCTTATATTGATAAGACATTTAGTGTGTGGGATATATAATAATATGAAAATTATATTAAAATCATACCTAAAACATTACTAATCATGCTTAGAAATTCGGAGATAAAATAGAGTTTTTTTTTAACCTGTTTTGGCAGTTGGGGTTAAGTGACTTGCCCAGGGTCACACAGCTAGTAAGTGTCAAATGTTTGGTCTAAGGCCAGATTTGAATTTTTTAAAATACATAGATAATCCCCTAAAAGAGATCCAAAATTGAAAATGCCAGGGAATATTTTAGCCAAATCCCAGAATTATAAGGTCAAGGAATAAATACTGCAAGCAGCCAGGAAGAAACAATTCAAATATTGTGGAACTACAGTTATGATGACACAGGATGTTGCAGATTCTACCTTAAAAGACCAGAGGGCTTAGAATATGATATTCCATAAGGCAAAGTACTTTGGATTATAACCAAGATCAACTACCCAGTGAAAATGAGCATAATCTTTCAGGTGAGGACTTGGACATTCAATGAAATAGGGTACCTCCAGATTATTTTGAAGAAAAGACCAGAGCTCAACAGAACATTTGATGTTCAGATATAAGATTCAAGAGAGGCATAAAAAGGTAAATAAGAAAGAAAACAACAACAACAACATGTTATTCAATAAGGGCAAACTGTTTATATACCTACATGGGAAGATGATACTTACAACTCTTGAGAACTGTATCTTTATTATAACATTTAGAAGGGATATACATAGACAAAGGGAATAGGTTTAAGTTGACTTTGATGTGATGATGAAAAAAAAATGAAGTAGTAAAATGACATTGCAATGATAGAAGAGGAAAGGATCAGGCAGAAAAGGATAAATTAAATCACATGAAGAGGCACAAAGAAAAATTACATGACAGCAAAAGAAGGGAGGTAAATGAGCAGTGTTCGAATTTTAATCAGATTTGGCAAAAGGAAGAAATAACATACTCAAGTATAGAAATATAACTTGCCCTGTAGGCAATAGGAAGGGAAAAGGAAAAGAAAATGGAGGAGGGGAAAGAAAGAAGGGAGGGAAGAAGTACTAAGAGAAAAGGGATAGAAAATGGAGGGGCTGATTGAAGAGAGGGAAGATTGAGGAAGGATGTGGTCAAAAGCAAAACTCTACTGAGGAGAGAAAAAGATAAAGGGGAAAGAGAAAAAAAAAAACATAAATGGGGGACAGAATAGGATGGAGAGAAAGACAAGGGTAGTAATCATAACTATGTCTGTGAATAGTATAAACTCTCCCATAAAATGAAGCAGATAGCATAATGGACTAAAATTCTTAATTTTACAATATGTTGTTTACAAGAAACACATTTAAAACAGAGGGATAGACACAGGGTAAAAGTAAAAGGCTGGAGTAGAATATATTATGCTTCAGTTGAAGTAAAAAAAATAAATCAGGGGTAGCTGATCTCAGGCAAAGCAAAAGCAAACATAGAGCTAATTAAAAGATATTTGGAGGGAAACTACACCCTGATAATATGACAATGAAGTAATACCATTACTAAATATATATGCGTGAAGTGGTATAGCATCCAGATTCTTAGAGGAGAAGTTAAGTGAGCTATAAGAAGAAATAGACAGCAAAGCTATAGTAGTGGGGGACCTCAATCTCCCTCTCTCTGTACTAGATAAATCTAATCACAAAACACACAAGAAGTTAAGGAGGTGAATGGAATTTTAGAAAAGTTAGATATGGTAGACCTCTGGAGAAAATTGAATGAGGATAGAAAGGAATATACCTTTTTCTTGGTAGTATATGGCACCTACATAAAAACCTCACAATCCAATTCAGAAAGGCAGAAATATTAAATGCATCTTTTTCAGATCATGATGCAATAAAAATTATATGTAGTAAAGGGCCATGGAAAGATAGACTAAAACTAATTGGAAACTAAATAATATAATCCTAAGAATGAGTGGGTCAAATCACAAATCATAGAAACAATCAATAGCTTCATCCAAGAAAATGACAATAATGAGACAACATACCAAAACTTATGGGATGAAGGAAAAGTGCTTCTTAGGGGAAGTTTTATATCTCTAAATTCTTACATGAATAAAACAGAGAAATAGATCAATGGATAGGGCATGCAACTAAAACAGCTGGAAAAAGAACAAATTAAAAATCCCCAATTAAATGCCAAATTAGAAATATTTGAAACCAAAGGAGAGATACAGAAAATCAAATATAAAATTTTGAACTAATAAATAAAAACTAAGAGCTGGCTTTATGAAAAAAAAATAAAATAGATAAACTTTTGTTCAATTTGATTAAAATAAAAGAAGAAAACCAAATTTCCATTATTGAAAATGAAAAGGGTGAATTCACCACCAATGAAGAAGAAATAAAAACAATAATTAGGAACTATTTTGCTCAACTGAATGCCAACAAATTTGACAACATTAGGGAAATGGTTGAATATTTGCAAAAATATAAATTGCCCAGATTACCGGAAGAGGAAGTCAAATATCTAAATAATCCCATTTCAGAAAATAAAAGACATTGAGGAAGCCATCAATAAACTCCCTAGGAAAAATCTCCAGGATGATATGGATTTACAAATGTATTTTATCAAACATTTAAAGAACAATTAATTCCAATAGTGTATAGACTATTTGGCTAGTTGGAGAGGAAGGAATCCTAACAAATTCTTTTTTATGATAAAAATAAAGTGCTGACCTAACCAGGAAGAGTCAGAAAGCAGAAAGAAAATTAGAGACCAACTTCTCTAATGAATATAAATGCAGAAATTTTAAATAAAGTATTAGCAAAAAGAATACAGCAGCTTTTCATGAGAATAATACACTATGACCAGGTAGAAGTTTTACGAGGAATGCAGGGCTGGTTCAGTATTAGGAAAACTATCACCATAATTGACCACATCAGTAACAAAACTAACCAAAGCCACATGATTACCTCAACAGATACAGGGGGGGAAAAAAAAAAAAAACTTGTGACAAAATATGACACCCATTACTATGAAAAATGCTGGAGGGCATAGGAATAGATGAAGTCTTTCTTAAAATGATAAATAATATTTACCTAAATCTATCACTGAGTATGATATGTAATGGTATAAGCTAGAAGAATGTCCATTATCACCATTGTTATTTAAGTTGGTACTAGAAATAGCTTCCATAATAAGACAAGAAAAAGAAATGGAAGGAATTAGAATAGGCAAAGAAAAAACAAAGCTATCACTCTGTGCAGATGATTTGATGATATACTTAGAAAATCCTAGAGATCAAGTAAAAACTACTTGAAATAATAAACAACTTTAGGAAAGTTTCAGCATATAAAATAAACCACAAAAATCATTGGCATTTCTAGATATTACTGACAAAACCACAACGCCAGAGATAGGAAGAAAAATTCAATTCAATGTTACTTTAAGTATTACAAAATATTTGGGATTCTACTTGCCAAAACAAACCCAGGAATTTTATGAACACAATTATAAAACACTTTTCACACTCATAAAGTCAGATTTAACTAATTGGAAAAAACAAACATCAGTTGCTCATTGGTAGGTCTATCTAATATTACAAAATGACAATTCTACCTAAATTTATTTTCTTATTCAGTGCCAAACCAAAATTCCAAAAATATTTTATAGAGGTAGAAAAATAATAACAAATTTCATCTGAAAGAACAAAAAGTCCAGACTATCAAGGGAATCAATGAAAAGAAATAAAAAGGAAGGTAATCTAGCCACATGAGATCTTAGATTGTATTATAAAGCACCAATCATCAAAACTACTTAGTGGCTAAGAGATAGAGTGATGGATCAGTAGAATAGATTAGGCACATAAGACACAGTATTCAATGACTATTGTAATTTCTTGTTTAATAAAGTCAAAGACTCCAGCTTCTAGGATAAGAATTCGCTATTTGACAAAAACTGGTGGGAAAAGTGGCAAATGGTATGGCAGAAACTAGGCATAGACCAACTTCTTACACTGTATACCAAAATTAAGTCAAAGAGGTATTTAAGATTTGGATATAAAGGCTGATATTACAAGCAAATTGGGAGAGCAAGCAATAGTTTACCTGTCAGATTTATGGAGAACAAAAGAATTTATGTGCAAACAAGAGAGAGAGAATATGATGAAATGAAAAATGGATGATTTTGATTACATTAAATTGAAAAGTTTTTGCACAAACAAAGTTGACACAATCAACACTAGGGGGGGAAGTGAAAACTGGAAAAGAATTTTTACAACCATTTTCTCAGATAAAGGCATCATTTCTAAAATATATAGAGAACAGAGTCATATTTATAAGAATACAAGACATTCCCCAGTTGATAAATGGTCAAAGGATATGAACAGGCAGTTTTCAGATAGGTAATTAAAGCTTTCTATAGTCATATGAAAAAAAGTGATCTAAATTACTACTGACTAGAGAAATGAAAATCAAAACAACTCTGAGGTACCACATCACATTTGTCAGATTCGTTAAAATGACAAAAAAGGAAAATAATAATTGCTGGAGAAAATGTGCAAGAATCAGAACACTGATGCATTGTTGGTGGAATTGTGAACTGATCCAACAACTCTGGAGAGCAATTTGGCACTGTTCCCAAAGGGGTACAAAATGTGTATGCCTTTGACTCAGTAATGATATTTCTAGGTCTGTATCCCATAGAGATCATACATATAGGAAAAGGACCTACATGTACAAAAATATTTATAATAGCTCTTTTTGTGGTGACAAAGAATTGGAAATTGAGGGTATGCCCATTAGCCAGGGATTGGCTGAACAGGTTGTGGTATATGAATGTAATGGAAAACTATTGTGATATAATAAATGATGAGCATGCAGACTTTAGAAACATGGAAATATTTAAATGAATGGATACTGAATGAAGTGAGCAGTACACAAAGAACACTGTACACACACAGTAACAGCTACAATGTGTGATAACTAACTTTGACAGACTCATCTCCTCACATCAATTCTAGGATCCAAGATAACTCCAAAGGACTCCTGATGGAAAATACTGTCCACATCCAGAAAAGGAACTATGGAATTTGAATGCAGATGGAATCACATTGTGTGATCTTAGTTTTGTTGTTGTTGTTGTTTCTTCCTTCTTGTGGTTTCTCCCTTTGGTTCCAATTCTTTACAACATGACTAAGGTGAAAATAGACTCAATATGAATGTATATGTAGAATTATATCAGATTGCATACTGTCTCAGCATGGGGGAGGAGAGAGATGGGGAATAAATTTTGAACTCAAAATCTCATGGAAGTGAACGTCGAAAACTAAAATTAAATTAATAAATTTAAAGAAAATAATCTATGTAGTTTGCTTGATTATCACCCCTTATTGCAATAAATCATCTTGAACTATACAATGTCAATCAGCTTTTTAAAAATTCTAAAAAATATTTTTATAAATAATGTTTTAGTATTGCAACTTTTACTCAAGGAAATTTTCCTGATTTTATCTTCCCTTCCCTAAAAGTTGGTCTAAATTTCATTTAGCATTCATTTATCATGTGAAACTAATATCTCAATATATAAAATGGATACATATGCATATTTGCAATATATTTGTTGTTTTATGAGTATATTTATATATAACAAATAAATACATGTATATATACACTATTATTTCTCAGTCTCAGTTTCACAATCTGTAAATTTGGGATTACATTATTTATAACATCACTTTTACATAGTTTTTCATTGTAAGAAAAACTCTGCAAGATTTAAAACAACATATCTATATTCCATCACCATCACCATCATCATCATCATCATCAACATCTTCATGATTTCAGAAAGTATTCTTATGAAAATCCATCTACTCTTGTCCTCACTTCTCCTTCCAGTCACTCTTCCAGAGCTGGAAATTTGGTTTTTGGTCATAGTATTTACAGAAACTGCCTTCTTGAAGGTTATACATGAGCTCTTAAATACTACATCTGATAGCTTTTGTAAATCTTCATTCTATTTCACCACTACGTAAGTTGTGAATCTTTTTATAACCAGCTTCTCCTGGAAATTGTCACCTCCTATTTCTCTTGTGACATTGCTGATTCCTGTTTTCCCTCTTTCCTTTCTGATGGATGAGTCCTTCACTTTATACTTTACACATCATCTTGTTCATATTCTTTAATTATTGGTATATCTCCACCCAGAGTTCTGTACTGTGCTCACTTCTTCATTCTTATCACAATCTTTATTGGTGACCTCATACTCTACCATTTATTTGATGAGTCTAAATTTATGTATCCAGTTCTAAAATGATTTCTGATTATTGGGTCTGGATTACCAAATGACATGTGGACATCTCCATCCAGAGACAGGTAGAAAGGAAGGGGAGAGAGAGAGAAAGAGAGGGACAGAAAGACAAAGAAACAGAGAGAGATAGAGACAGAGATGCAGATAGATAGAGTTAGATGGAGACAGACAGAGATGGACAGAAAGACAAAGACATATACACAGACACAGATGGAGAGAGATAACTATTGCTTTTTTAAATTATGTTTTTGGGGGATTACTTTTGTTTTTAATAAATAAATTAATTTATTTTTAGTTTTCAAGATTCCACAACATTCTTAATTTCAAATTTTCTCCCCATCTCTTCTCTCTCCTCACCCCGAGTCAGCTTGCATTCCGAATACCCCTTCCCCTAATCTGTCCTCTCTTCTATCAACCTCTCCTTCTCTTATCCCCTTCCTCTTCTTTTTTCCTGTAGGTCAAGATCAATTTTTATACATTGTTTGTATATCTTATTTCCTAGTTGCATGTAAAAACAAATTTTAACATTTGTTTTTTAACTTTGGGTTGCAAATTGTCTCCCTTCCTTCCTCCTCATCCACCTTTATTGAGAAGGCAAGCAAGTCATGCAAAACACTTCCATAATAGTCATGTTGTGGAAAACTAATTATATTTCCCTCCATCTTATGTGTTTATTCTATTCCTTCCTTTGATCCTGTCCCTCCTTAGAGAGTTTGCTTCTGGTTACTCCTTCCCCCAAATCTGCCCTCCCCTCTGTTATACCTCTCTTTTATCCCCTTCCCCTCTGTTTCCTATAGGGTAAGACAGATTTCCATAGTCAACTGAGTGTGTAAGTTATTCCCTCCTTAAGCCAAATCTGATGAGAGTAAGATTCACTTATTCCCTCTCACCTCTCCCCTTTTCCCTTCCACTGCAAAAACTCCTCATCATTTTTATGTGAGATAATTTACCCCATTCCACCTCTCTCCTTCTCCCTCTCCCAGTACAAAATCCTTTCCCACCACTTGATTATATTTTAGGTACCATGCCCTCATATTCAACTCACTCTATACACTCTGTTTATACACACACACATACATACATGTACATATATACACACATACACATATACATATGTATGTACGTATGCATGCTTTCCTACTAGCCTAATACGGAGAAAGGTCTTATGAGTTATAAATATAATCTTTCCATGCAGGAATATAAAAAAATCAACTTTAATAAGTCCTTTGTGATTTCTCTTTCCTGTTTACCTTTTCATGTTTTTCTTGAGTGTTTATTTAAAAGTCAAATTTTCTATTCAGCTCTAGTCTTTTTTATCAAGAATGCTTGAAAGTCCTCTATCTCATTGAATTTCCATTTTTCCCCTCTGAAAGATTATACTCAGTTTTGGTAGGTAGGTGACTCTTGGTTTTATCCTAGCTCCTTTGACCTCTAGAATATTATATTCCAAGCTCTCCAATCCTTTAATGTAGAAACAGCTAAATCTTGTGTTATCTTGATTGTGTTTCCACAATTCTTGAATTGTTTCTTTCTGGTTGCTTGTACAATATTCTCCTTGACTGGGAACTATGGAATTTTGTTATAATATTCCTAGGTATTTTCATTTTGGAATCTCTTTTAAGAGGTGATTGGTGGACTCTTTCAATTTCTATTTTGTGCTCTGGTTCTAGATTATCAGGGCAATTTTCCTTGATAATTTCTTGAAGGATGGTGTCTAGGGTCTTTTTTTCATCATGACTTTCAGGTAGTCCAGTAATTTTTAAATTGTCTCTCCAAGATTTATTTTCTAAGTCAGTTGTTTTTCCAATGAGGTACTTCACATTGTCTTTTTTTTGTTTTTCATTCTTTTAGTTTTGTTTCACAACGTCTTGATTTCTCATAGAGTCATTAGCTTCCATTTGCTTCATTCTAATTTTTAAGGAATTATTTTCTTCAGTGAGCTTTTGGACCTCCTTTTCCATTTGGCCAATTCTCTTTTTATGGCATTCTTTTCCTCATTGGCTTTTTGGCTCTCTTGTGCCATTTGGGTTAGGCTATTTTTAAGGTGCTATTTTCTTCAGCATTTTTTTGGGTCTCCTTTAGCAAGCTGTTGACCCGTTTTTCATGATTTTCCTGCATCACTCTCATTTCTCTTCCCAACTTTTCCTTTACTTCTCTTATTTGCTCCTCAAAATTAGTTTTGAGCTCCTCCACATCCTGAGATCAATTCGTATTTTTCTTGGAGACTCTGGATGTAGGAGCTATGGCTTTGCTATCTTCTTTTGGTTATATGTTTTGATCTCCTTTGTCACCAAAGTAAGATTCTATAGTCTGAATTATTTTGCACTGTTTGCTCATGTTCCCAGCCAATTACTTATGTTTTAAACCCTTTGTTAAGGTAGGACTCTGCTTCAAGTGTGGAGGGTGTGCTGTCCCAAGCTTCAGGGATTTTGTACAATTGTTTTCAGAGATTCTCCTAGAGACCGACAAATTTTCAGTTCTTCTAAGGTCGTTATGATCAAAGGTGAGGTATTTACTCTTTTCCTGGCCTGTGTTCTGTTCTATAAGAGATGACAACCACTCTTTTTTGGCTTTGAAATGTGAAGAGTATTCCCTCTCCACCATGGCTACAAGCTCCAACATGCCAATGCTCCTACTCTCCCCAGGGTTACGAACCAGGCCTCAGCATCAGCAAACAGATCCCTGCACTCCCCCTCTGATTAGCTGCTCCATCCTCCCCCCAACCCCAGTCTGTCGGCCAAGAGCTCTGGATGTAGTTGCTGTCCCAGGGCTGCACCACTGCTGTAGCCAGACCACACTCCTCTCTCACCCAGGTCTGACTATTTTTTACTGACTTTCTAAGTTGTCTTTGGCATTTGCAGGTTGAAAAGTCTGGAAAGTACTATAGTTTCCCATGATTCAATCCTCTGAGGACTGCTCCAGGTTCACTGAGGCCAGGATTTTGCCTGTGTGGCCCACTCTGAACTGCAATCCTCCCAACAGACCTTTTGCATCAACCATTCAGGTTATCTTGGGCTGGAAATTTGTTTTACCTTGTCTTTTTAAGGTTTCTGCTACTCTAGAGTTTGTTTAAAGTCATTCTTTACAGGTATTTGCAGGATTTCGGGGGGAGAGCTCAAGCAAATCATTGATTTTACTCTGCCATCTTGGATCTGCCCCACCTTCAGTTATGTTTTTTTTATCATCTTCATCATCACCTTTATTTTTAAAAAAATACATTTTATTTCATTAAATAAGTGCCAATCACATTTGAAAGCATTGAACTTGTTTTAATTGAGTTCTAAATTGCCTCTTTTCCTCCTGCCCTTCCCTATTTCTTGAAAAGGTATTAAATATGATATAAATTATACATGTGGAGTCAATCAAAATGTATTTCCAAATTAGACATGTTAGAAAAGACAACACACACACATACTCAAGTGAAAAAAAAATACACTTCAGTCTGCATTCAGTATTCATCAGTTGCCCATGTGGAAGTGAATAATATTTTTCATCATGGGTCTTTTGGAATTATCTTGGCTCATTACCTTGTTGAGAGCAGCTATCTATCTCAGTTGATCAATGTAGTATTGCTATTGTTGTGTATATCATTCTCCTGGTTCTGCTCACCACTTTGTGTCAGTTCATATACAATTCATCCTGTTCTGAAACCATCCTATTCATCATTTCCTAGAACAAAATAGTGTTTCTTCACAGCTATATACCACAACTTGTTCAGCCATTCCCCAATTGGTGGATATCCCCCAATCACCAATTATTTGCTACCACATAAAGAGCTGCTGTAAACATTTTTGTAGAAAGATAACCTTTGCCCACTTGTTCAATCTCTTTAAAATACAAACCTAGAAGTGTTATTCTATTTCAAAGGGCATGAACAGTTTTATAGCCCTGTGGGTATAGTTCTGTATTGTTCTCCAGAATGATTGGATTAGTTCAGAGCTCCACTAAAAATGTATTACTGTCCCTATTTTTTCCACATCCCCTCTAGCATTTGTCATTTTCCTTTTCTGTCATGTGAGTTAATTTGGTAGGTATGATGTGGTATCACAAAGCTGTTTTAATTTGCATTTCTTTAATCAATACTAATTCAGAGTATTTTTTCATGTGCCTGTTGATAGCTTTGATTTTTTCTCTTGTAAGCTCTCTGTTCATATCCTTTGACCATTCATTAATTGGAGAATAGTTCTTATTTTTATAAATTTGGCTCAATTCCTTATATATTTGAGAAATGAGGCTTTTGTAAGAGAAATTTGCTGCAAATTTTCTCCTTGTTTCCTGCTTCTATTCAAATTTTGGCTACATAAGATTTGTTTGTAAAAAACCTTTTTAATTTCATGTAGTCAAAATTAACAATTTTATTTGTTGTAATCTTCTCTCTCTTGTTTGCTCAAAAACCCTTCCTTTATCCAAAGATCTGAGAAGAATATTTTCCCATGCTCCCCTAATTTATTTATGATATTATAGTTTATGTCTACATAACTTATTAATTTGACCTTATTTTGTTGTATGGTATGAGGTATTGGCATAGTCCTTCTTTCTGATAAGCACCTTCCTAGCTTTCCCAGCAATTTTTGTCAAAATGATAAGTTCTTGCCTCTAAAGTTTGAATCTTTCGAGAAACATTGCTTTTCATCCTTACTCATCCTTTGAGATGAGTACTTGATCCCAAGACCACCATGTCCTAAAACCTTTACTTTTAAACTTCTTTGACATACTTATGCCATGTTTTGCATTATATTTAACCACATAAGGCATATAAGTTTGAAGACAAGGGATATTTTATCTAAACTTCCGAGTATACTCTGAAGATAGTCTAGTACTATACCTAGAATTGATATTTAAAGGTAAGTAAATTAATGAATTAATAAATATTTTGCAAAGGAAGATGAGATGATGTCACTGAATTGGAAAAAGTTAATTTCATTCTGAGACATTCAAGGAACCTTCATACAGCAAATAAAATATTAGCACCTGGAGGGTAGAGTCTGTATCTTAGTCTCCTAGTACAGCATTTGGCAAGATTTTGAATTGAATTGAACGCAATTTTTATCTACAATTCCTGTGATGGATAATGAGCTAAGGAACATAAAAAAAAAGATAATAACAAAAATGAGAAGAAGGTCTAAGCATTCCCAGATAGAAATGGGTAGCATAAGTAAGATAGTTTTAGGGACACACAGTGAGTCATTAAAAGAGTGAATTCTAGAATTTTTTCAGCTTCTAAGGTTTCCACCTTTTCCACTTGAATATACTTCTGCAAATAGGCTCATTGACAAAAGAATCTCTAAAATAAGAAGGATAATAAAGAGTTTTATTCATGTGGTAAAAATAGAAATTCTCTTAAGAGCAGTCTCAGTCATAAGAAAGTCTCTTCTTAAAAATCACTTCTGCACAGTGGTGTAGCTTTTAGAAATTTCCATTCACTTACGCTTAGAGGGGAAAAAAAGAGACAGAAACACTAAAAAGACTTTGGATGCATTTTAAACAACAAGGCAATAAAATCATATTTCTGACAAAGTTAAATGGTAGCAAGAATGCCAGACAACTGTATATTACCAAAAAGGAGTAAATTGGAGGGATTTCTAAATCATGGAGGTCAAAAGTACTTGAAAAACAATTTTAATATAAGATCTGTTTCTTGGGCTCAAGACAGGTAGAAATGTTTTAGTCTTATCCCTCTTTCTTTCATGTTGGAAAGAATATGCAGAACTAGTTCTAACATTTCATAGTTTTAATTTTATTTTTTTACATCCCAAATTTTAATTATAGGATATAGATATATTCTACTGAACTAGAAAACAGCATGGGGAAAGATTTATGGAGGAGGGATGTTTAGTTGATGGGAAATTCCAGATTAGAGGTTTCTATAAACTAAATTGTACTGACAGTTTCAATGTATGATACTGGAATGAAATTTCAAGAAATCACTTGAAAATATTTATTCAATATGTATTTGGTAAGTGGCAACTATGTGTCAAGAACTGTGTTAGGTCCATGTGTACTAAGAAAAAAATGCCCTCAAGGAACTTACATTCTATTTTTGGGAAAACAACATACAAAGAATAAGAAAAAAAATACACATACACAAATGAATTTTCATGATTGAAGGTTGCAAAAATAAATATTTAATATAAGCTTACTGTAAGATGCTGTCTGTTGATCTGCTAAATTTATCTTTGAAAAACTGTAAAGATTCTAAGAAGCAAATTGAGGAGGAAATATATTGTACACATGATGTGGAGGGAAATTTGGCTTGTGCAATATCATAGATAAATGAGATAGAGTATCACATATGTAGAACAGCACATAGGACAGTTTGGCTTATGACTGATAGACTAAGAGAAATAGATTAAGGCTTAGCAAATCAAGAAAAAAGGTTGGAGCCAGGTCATGAAGGATATTTAAAACCAATCACCGGAGTGCTTTTCTTTTTCTTCAGAGGCAAGAGAGAGCTGCTGGAGCTTTGATGAGGGGAATGAAATATTCAGAACTGTGTTTTTGGAATATCATCTTGGTATCTTTGTGGAAAATGGATTGGGAAAGGGAGAGAAAAGAGACAGAGAAAACAATTAGGAAGCCATTGCAATAGTCTTGACAAGACATAATAAGAGTCTTGACCTGGGTGGTCATCACATAAATGGAGACAATGAGATGGGTGAGAGATTTGAGAAGGCAGAATAAATAAGGCTTGGAAACTGTTGAAAAATGGTTGGAAGTAAGGGGTGAAGGAGATGGAAAAATCAGACTTCCAAGGTTGTTGTTCTTAGTATATTGATGTCTTCAAGAGGAAAAGATAAGTTAACAAAAGGAAATGATTGTGGATGAAAGGTACAAAGTCAACCTCTCGTTGGAGGAGTTATGTAACTATACTGCATTTATTTAGCTGAGAACGTCCTTTTCTAAATACCTATAAATAAGAGAAGGGTGATAAAACTAACCATTTCAGCATACTTGAACATACAGGAGTTAATGTTATTTGTCTAACACAGATGAAATACTTTTTTTTTTAAATAGGAGGATATATTTTAATGAGGTTAAGAACCTATTTATGTGATAAGACTTTCTTTTCTATGCTCTATTTCCTCTTTGTTAGTCCTCTCTATTCCACATATCAACACTTCCATAAATGAGAGTGGGATCTAACTAAAACTTTTTGTGGCAAGAATGATCAAATAAAATTAGTTTTCTTAGTAGTATTTTGGTGTATTATGATAGTCTGTTATAATTTTGATATAGAATATATGATTTAACATTTACATAATGTTTTAGGATTTTTGTTTTATCTGTTGGTTTTGATTCCAAACTCTGGTCATCTGTATTAATTTCCTTCTCCCCCCTTTTAGTAGTATTTAATTTCTTTCCAATTACATGTGATCTTATGAGATTTTGAATTCCAATTTTTTCTCCCTCCCTCCACTCCCCTTTTCCCAATTCAGCAAGCATAGATTATAAATGAAAAATTATATTAAACATATTTCCACATTAGTCATGCTGTGAAAGAAGAATCAGAACAAAAGGGAAAAACAAGGAGAAAGAAAAAGAAAAAGATTCCATAGTTCTTTCTCTGGATGTGGATAGCCTTTTCCATCATAACACTTTTGGAGTTGTTTTAGATCATATTATTGCTGAGAAGAATGAAATATATCATTGTCAATCATCACAGAATGTTGCTGCTACTGTGTACAAGGTTTTCCTAGTTCTACTCACTTCACTCAGCACCAATTCATGTACGTCTTTGCGGGTTTTTCTGAAATCTGCATGTTTATCATATCTTATAGCACAGTAATATTCCATTACATTAAGATACCAGAGCTTGTTCAGCCATTCCCAATGGTAGACATCGCTTCAACTTCCAATTCTTTGGCACCATAAAAAGTGCTGCCATAAATATTTTTGTATGTATGGCTCCTTTTCCCTTTCTTACGATGTCTTTGGGATAAGACTTAGTAGTGGTATTGCTTGATCAAAGGGTATGCAAAGCTTTATAGCCCTTTGGGCATAGTTCCAAATTAGCTCTCCAGAATGGTTGGATCAATTCACAACTCCACCAACAATCAATTAGTGTTCCAATGTTCCCACCTCTTCTCCAACATTTATCATTTTCCTGTTTTGTCATGTTGGCCAATCAGATAGGTGTGATGTGGTACCTCAGAGTTGTTTTGATTTGAATTTCTGTGATCAATAATGATTTACAGCATTTTTTCAAATGACTATAGATGGCTTTAATTTCTTCATCTGAGAACTGTCTGCTCATATCCTTTGACAATTTATCAATTGGAGAATGACTTGTGTTCTTATAAGCTTAAAATGTATCATATATTTTTGGAGAATGAGTTGTTAAATAAGTTTCTAGCATATCCAGTCATTTGAGAACAAACCATAAGACCTGAAAAATAGTTTTAGAAAGTATTTTTGTTTAGCAGAAAAAAAAAATGTAGCTTCCTCTTGAGTCACTGTGGGTTTCACATTACATGGTGTTCACTCAAGGGAATTCACACAAGAATCTAGTTGTCTAGTACAAACAGGCAGTTTCCAGAAAAGGGCAGTTCCTAGGTAAGGTTGCTGGAGATGTACGTCAGCACTTAGGTATAAATATTCAATAAAATTGGGGTGAATTCAAAGCATAAGCTATTGAGGAACCCAAAACACAAACTTTGGATACACCCAAAACAAGCACTCTGGCCTCCTTATGGGGCCCTGAGGTCAGCAAGACTTCTGCATTAAGCTTTGCATTAGAAAATTTCTATCCATGTAAAGTTAGATTTAAATATTATCAATAAATAATAAAGTATTTCCCCTGCAACTCCTGGACATGATACACAGAGAGTTATTATTTAAATGTAAATAATAACCTACCCAAGACAAGAATGTGGTATATTTTTAAGCTTTTAAAGTCAAGATAGAAGTGAAGAAAAATAACTATTGGACCTGGGAAAGTAGCCTGTTGGTCTGACTTCATAATAATTTGCTCACCCAGCTATATAATGGGCAATAGAAATCTATACGTGTTTAAGTGTGCTCATCTTTATTAACATTAAACTCAAACTATTTTAAAGCTTGATTCAATTATAAAAATGAGCACAGTATATAACAGGAATACCCCTGTGGCAAAGGACCTTTATTCATACCCAGACAAATAGGTGGAAATACCATTTTTTAATATACTAGATCTTTTGCTCTATTCTGTCCTATCTTCCGTTTCATAGGCTTAGAATTTGGAAGAGAATGTATATATTAGCTACTTCAACCTTCTCATTTTACAGATGGGGAAACTTAAGTCCTTTAAACTTTTTCAGCCAATTCTTTTTTTAACTTTTAAAATTTATTTACTATTTTACTTTTCCCCAGTTGCACATAAAAAATAATTTTACCATTCATTTTTAAAACTTTGAGTTCCAAATTCTCTCCCTTCCTCCCTTCTCATTCCCTTTCATTGAAAAGGCAAGCAATTCGACATAACTTAGATGATGTATAGTCATGCAAAACACTTCCAAAATAGTCATATTGTGAAAGACTATTTCCCTCCATCCTATTCTTCCTGTATTTATTCTTTTCTCTCTCTCTCCTTTCACCCTGTCCCTGCTCAAAAGTGTTATACTTCTGACTATCCCCTCCCACAATCTGCCCTCCTTTCTATCACTTCCCCTTCTCTTATTCCCTTCTGCCTCCACTTTCTTGTATGGTAAGATAAATTTCTATTTCCAATTGAGTGTGTATGCTATTCTCTCTTTGAGTGAATTCTGATGAGAGTAAGGCTCATTTATTCCCCCTCAACTCCCCACACTTCCCATTCACTATAAAAGCTTTTTATTGCCTCTTTTATGAAAGATAATTTACACCATTCTATGTCTCCCTTTCTCTTTCTCTCAGTACATTCCTTTCTAACACCTTAATTTTATTTTTTTAGATATCACCCCTTCACATTCAACTCATACCTGTGCCGTCTGTCTCCATATACATCTTCTAACAAGCCTCATAACGAGAAAGGTCTTATGAGTTACACTATCATCTTTCCCTGTAAGAATGCAAACAGTTTAACTTTAATAACTCCCTAATGATTTCTTTTTCCTTTTTACCTTTCCATGCTTCTCTTGAGTCTTGTATTCAAAAGACAAATTTTATATTTAGCTCTGGTCTTTTTCCAAGAATGCATGAAATTTCTCTAACTCATTGAATATCCATTTTTCCCATCATGGATTATACCCACTTTTGCTGGGTGAGTGATTCTTGGTTTTAATCCTAGCTTCTTTGCCCTCTGGAACATCACATTCCAAGTCCTCCATCCTTTAATGTAGAAACTACTAAATCTTGTGTGGCTTCACAATACTTGCATTATTTCTTTCTCACTGCTTGAAATATTTTCTCCTTGACCTGGGAACTCTGGGATTTGACTACAGTATTTCTGGGAGTTTTCATTTGGAATCTCTTTCAGGAGTTGATTGGTAGATTCTTTTCATTTCTATTTTACACTCTGGTTCAAGAATATCACAGCAGTTTTCCTTGATAATTTCTTGAAAGATCATGTCTAGACTCTTTGTTTGATCATGGCTTTCAGATAGTCCAATACTTTCTAAATTATCTCTCCTGAATCTATTTTCCAGGTCAGTTGTTTGTTTTTTTTCCAATGAGGTATTCTGCATTATCTTTTATTTTTTTTTCATTCTTTTGGTTTTCTTTTATTGTTTTTTGATTTCTCATAAAATCATTAGCTTCTATTTGCTCTCTTCTAATTGTTAAGGAATTATTTTCTTCAGTTAGCTTTTGGACCTCTTTTACCATTTGGGCTAGTCTGTTTTTTAAGGTGTTATTTTCTTGAATATTGTTTTGTGTCTCTTTTACCAAGCTGCTGACTTGTTTCTTTATAATTTTATTGTATCACTCTCATTTTTTTTCACATTTTTTTCTCTACTTCTCTTACTTGATTTTCAAAATCCTTTTTGAGCTCTTCCATGGTCTGCGACCAATTCATTTATTTCTTGGATGCTTTGCATGTAGGAGCTTTGATTTTGTTTTCTTTTTCTGAGAATGTATTTTGATCTTCCTTGTCACTGAAGTAAGTTTATGTAGTCAGTTTCTTTCTTTCTTTCTTTCTTTCTTTCTTTCTTTCTTTCTTTCTTTCTTTCTTTCTTTCTTTCTTCTTCTTCTTTCCTTCTTTCTTCTTTCTTTCTTTCTTTCTTTCTTTCTTTCTTTCTTTCTTTCTTTCTTTCTTTCTTTCTTCTTTCTTCTTTCTTTCTTTCTTTTTTTCCTGTTTGCTCATTTCCTCAGCCTGTTACTTGACTTGTTAAGGTAGGGCTCTGTTTTCAGGGTGAAGGGTGAACTGTCCCACATTTTAGAGGTTTTGTGCAGCTGTTTTCAGAGACACTTCTAGGACCTGTAAGTTTTCATTTCTTCTAAGTTGGTATGATCTAAGGAGACTTGCTTACTCCTTTTCTGGCCTGTGTTCTTGCCTATGAGTGACCACAAGCACTCTTTTATACTCTGGAACTATGCAAATGATTTATCCTTAACTGTGGCTGAAGCTCTCCTATGCTAGTCCTCCTTCTTGCCTTTGGATTGCCATCTAGAGCTGTGACCTGGATCTAAGTATGGGCAAAGCAACAAAGTCCTGCCTCAACGCTAGCAAAGACACTCCTGTAATCTACTTCTGAGCAGTTGTTTCACCCCCTTACTGTTTGTGGGCTAAGAGCTCTGGAAGCAGCCATTACAGGTGCTGATTCAGTCACTCCCAAGGCCTGTTTAAGGTTTACTGGGGCCATGGCTGTGCTGGCATGGCCTGTGTTGGACTGAGCTTCTCTCTCACCCAGGTCTGACAGACCTTTCCTGTTGACCTTCTAAGTTATCTTTGGCATCTGTGGACTGAGAATTCTGGAAACTGCTGCTGCTAATGATTCAATCACTTCAAGGCCTACTCTAAGTTTGTTGCATCCAGATCTGCTCTCATGCAGCCTGGTCTGGACTGCACTCCTCTCTCATCCAGGTTCAGCAGACTTTTCCTGTCAACCTTCCAGTTGTCTTGGCCTGCAAAAATCTTTCATTCTGTCTTTTTGTGAGTCCTGCTGCTCTAAAATTTGTTTAGAGTTATTTTTAAAGGTATTTGGAGGGTTTGGGGTGAGAGCTCAGTGAGTCCTTGTCTTTACTCAGTCATCTTGTCTCTGCCCCTCAGTCTCAGCCAATTCTTTAATAGAATTACACTCATAGTTTTATTTTCACTGCTAATTATTTAACTATTTAAATTAATTTAATATTTTTTCTAATTTGAACTATCTTTTGTTTTTACTGCTAAGTAATGAAAACTAGGAAATTGAAGTAAAAATGGTTTTAACTCCACATCAGGTCCTTTCTATTTGAAAAGCAGCATGAGGTAGTGTTGCAAGTACTGGTTTTGGATTTCAAACCTTTTATTCTGTTACTTCCTATCAGTATAACCTTAGGCAAATGATATAACCTCTTTATGTCTCATGTTTCTTTTGTGTAAAATGAAGGGGTTGGACTAGATGGGTTGTTTCAGCTTTAAATGTAATGGTTTATAGAGTCTCATTCTCCAAACTAGATTTTTCAGAATTGAAAGGCAACAAGATAAGGTGGACACTACTAATAATAGAATTAGAAGTGTGGGTTTTGAATTGAAGCTGTAATAGTTATTACTGGTATAACCTTGAGGAAGAAATAATGAAATAATAACTCATTTACATAGAGCTTTGCAAAGCAGAACCCTCCCCCCCCACACACATAACTACCCAGTCGGCTTTACAAATGAACAAAAAGAGCTCAAAGATTGCAAGTGGCTTACCTGGAGTTAAACCATATCAGCGCTTTGTTTTTAACCCAGGTATCATAACTTAAAGTACAGTTCTCTTTCTCATACATCTTACACCCTGGGATTTCCTTATCTGTATTGTAGGAATAATAATACTGCACTAAATTCTAGTGTTGCTGTAAGGAAAGTACATAATGAAACTTTGAGTGTGATGTGAATTATTTTTAAAATAATCAAAGGTGCTCTGATTCCATATAGATTAATGCATTTTTAAATGTCTAAAGTTTGATTTTTTTGTAAAACTTCATACTTTATCATCTAAAGTAAAAATGACTATTTTATAAATATTTATTTTTGTGCTAGTATGACAGAATCAACACACTCAATAATCTATCTATGACAAAGTATATGATTCTATATAGTAGATTTATGGTCAAACTCTTTTTGAAATGTGGTTACTTTGTAGAAAAAAAAATGTTTTATTCCTGACCACAATTAATGAATGAGTTTATGAGTTGATCAAAATGATAAGCATGTTATGATTTTGATCCTAATTTGTAGAAATATTTAGATAATCTATTTTGATCATTTTGGGGATCTGGTTGCAGGCAAGTTGAAGTAGTCTAAAAGGAATAAAATAATATTCTACTGACTAGTATAGGTTATCAGATTTATTTGCATAGGTCTCCTATCTAAAATTTAAACCACCACACACATGCAAACACAAACATACATAGTAGAATACAAAATGGTTAGAAATGAAAACATATAGAATCTATAGAAGAAATAGGATTATTTATCCCAGGGAACATAGAGCGACAAGGTCAACACTTCAACCAGCAAATCACTAGATGTATTTTGATCATCTCTTATTTGAAACAACTGTACTAAGTGCTTTATTGGGTACAAAGGAATCTAGGACACAATGCATCTCTCTTGTGTTTTGATAAAAGATGCTAACATTGGGAACAAAGAGTGAGAGACAGACAAAAGAGGTATTACAGCAACAGTGGCAAAAGAATTTCAGGATAAATTAAAGGGATTAAAGGATGGAAGTACATTAGGGTTTAAAGACAATTCCTTGACTAAAATGACTTAAGAGATTAAAGAAATGTAAAAGTTGTAGGGGAAATGATTTTAGCATCATCACTGATAAAGAGATCAAAGGTACCTAGTGATAATGCAGTCCAACACCTTCTTTTTAGATATAAGTAAACAGATGTCTAGAGATATTAAGTGATTTACCTGAACATCAGGGATCAAAATCCATATCAGCTCAATGTAAAACCAGGGGTCTATTACATGACAATGATTACTTTGGTTTTGTACATGTTGATTTTCAGGTGTCAGCAGGATATATGGTTGGTAAGGCCCAAAAAACAATTGCAAATTCACTCTGGAGCTCAGCTGTAGTTTGTGTTCTTGATTTTCATTCCTTTCCTTCCTTCCTTCCTTCCTTCCTTCCTTCCTTCCTTCCTTCCTTCCTTCCTTCCTTCCTTCCTTCCTTCCATCATTCTTTTTCTTTCTTTCTTTCTTTCTTTCTTTCTTTCTTTCTTTCTTTCTTTCTTTCTTTCTTTCTTTCTTTCTTTCTTCTTTCTTCTTTCTTTCTTTCTTTTCTCCCTACCTCTCTATATCAGTATATGTATAGTATATAGAGTATATAGAGTAACTATATAAAGCAACTAGAGTATATATAGCAAATATATAAATATATTACATATATGGACATGTATGTGTGCATGTACCCATCACTATAGTTAGAAATCTATGAGTAATCAATAGAAATCTGAAAAATGAAATGTTGAGAATAGATTAAATTGTCAGTGGGATAGTTTTTGTTTGTCAATTGTTTTTGAAGAGGACCAGTGACATCACAGGTTGAAATCTTGACTTGTGTGTGAATTGGATTTAAGTGAGACAGAGCTGCATAGTCATCAGCTTCACTCTCTCTTCCAGAGTTATCAAAGTCCAGTGGCAAGACAAAAATCAAGATGATTGGCAATGGCCTGGGATGCAATGGATGACCTTGCTGTCTTTGGTGTTTAATCAAGCACCTCTGTAATATCATTGGTCCTCTTTGAGAGTGAAGGATGAATAGCAACAACTATAAGCTTTAAGATCTCCAAAATGCCTGCATCAGCAGCCTTCATGTCTACCGGAACAAATTGTTTTCATCTCCCCATTCTGCTAGGGGAAGTAATCCCCCTAACTCATCTGTAGGGGTCTGAGGCCTATTAGTTACCCCAACCTAGAGTAACTTATCTGTCAATACAGTTTTACCAGGGTGTGGCCTCTGTGCATGTTGCAGCTTCTTGGAGCCACAGGTGAGAGCCACAAGGGGAAAGTATAGACAGGAAGAAAGAGAGGACAACAGAGCCTAGGCAAGACTTATATTTAAAGAAGCTGGGAGGTGGGGATGGTGAGTGATCAATAGATCAAAAGGGAATCTAAGGAATTAGGAGAGTTTAGCTTGGGAGTGGGGAGCTGGCTTTTTGTTTTTGTTTTCTTTAAGAATAGGGAAAAACCAATGCTTTTAAGTAGAGATGAGTTATACAAAGAGAGACAAAGGAACCAAAGATTCATTTAATGAGACAAAGTCCTGAAAGCAGTAATAGATGAAGTTAAGGCAAGAAAATATATTGATTATGCTTGGGAAAGAGTGAAGACACTTCTAAGTCAGAAGAAAAGAAGTGAATATGTCAAGTACAGAAAAATACTGAAAGACTTTTTGAGGTGAGGAGGAAGGAATTTGAGGTATGCTTAATGGTCCAATCTAGTAGTAAAATATCAGGCAAGATTCAGAAATGAAGAGGGATAAGGATAAAATTAGAAAGCCCAGGAGAGTGAGAAACAACCCAATACATTTTGACTAAACACTAATGTCTTTTTCTTTTTCTTTTCTTTTAAAGAAATTGGGATTAAGTGACTTGCCCAGCATCAAACAGCTAGTAAGTATCTAGTGTTTGGTCTGAGGTCAGATTTGAACTTAGATCCTCCTGACTTCAGGGCCGGTGCTCTACCCACTATGCCACCTAGCTGCCCCTAAACACTAATCTCTTGATTACATTGTTTGTGAGTCTATATCAAAAGAAGGCATTTGAACCAATATTTAAAGCAATCCAAACCATCTGGGCAGAAATGAGAGAGAGAGAGAAAGAGAGAGTGAGAGACAGAGACAGACAGACAGAGATGGAGACTGAAGCAGAAAGGCAGAGAAAGAACATGTATATAACCAAGAAGTGAATAAATGCAAGGATATTTATAGGGTGGGTAGAGCAGCAACTAAGGATATCTGCAAAGGCATCATGTACAGAGCTATGAGAAGTAAGAAATGATTATGTTTCCATATAAGGAAATTGAGAGGAAAGTAGCTTTGGGTCAGAAATCAGAAACAGGTTGTTTGATTAAAGAGGCTGGGAGTAGAACAAAGGTTAAGCTTTACTTAGGGTATATATGCTTGAAACTTACCCAGGGGAACATGTGGAGGGCATTTTGCGAAGTCTGTGTGTGACTTGTGCTGACTTCTACCTATGAAAGTCAGCTAGGAGGGACTTGTGATGGGGAATAGGGATATAAGGTTTGTTCTCACTTCTGTAGGGTGTGTGTACTCATCTGGAGTTCCACACCCATTTCCTGAGGGAAGCATATTAAAGGTTTCACTGCTTCACTCATCCTGAGTTTGTCTAACTTACTGTGCCTATTTAGGCACAACAAGTTATTTCCAACAGGGTGATTTTTAAGCTTAGGTTTGAAGGAAACTAGGGAGTTTAAAAAATAAAGGTGAAGAGAGAATATATTCCAGGCATAGAGAATATCTTATGCAAGTGCTTGGAGATAGGAGGTATAAGATAAGCAGCAAGAAAACAGATTGGCCTACCTATAAAGTTCAAAAATTAAACTAATAATTTAAAATAATAATAATAATATAGTTGAATGATAACATTGTAATAGTTTGATTTAATTTAATTATAATAAGATTAGACATTTCATCATACCCACATCATGGAGGATTTTAAAATCAAAACAAAGAAGCTGATATTTTAGGAAGCCACTTTTGTTATTTGACTGTAATGGTAGCATTCTAAGACATACACTTTAGCAAAAACTTTGGAAGATGTGTGAAGAATGTACTAGAAAAGGGAGACAAAGTAGGAGAATACTGCAATAGTTCAGGGGAACAATGATAAGGGAAAGGAATGGGTTGTTGCTTTGTAAGTGGAGAGAATAGAAATAATTTGAGAGATGTTGTAGAATTGACAAGACATGGAAATTGACTATATGATGTAAGTAGAAATGGATTGTCTTTGAGATCCTGTGATCCTGTGCTTCTAGAAGGAATAAAGAAATTCAAAACTGAGTCCTGGGGTGTAGCCTTTTGACTAAGTCCAAGTTTTACAGAACAATCCTTTTGTTAAGGGAATTTGTTTGGATTTAGTCAAAGGGCCATGCTTAAGGACCTAGAGGGACACATATGACTTTGAGGCTGCAGGTTTCCCGCCTCTGGTCTAGGCAATCAAGGAAAAATTAATTCAATCCTTGATTTCTACCATTTGTCAATTTCTGAGGTGCAAATGGTCATGCTGGAGGCTTATTAAACAGTGGGCTATCAGAAGAGGCAAGGATTGGCTGTAGTACAATCCTGGATCAATGTATAGTTTGAAGAGTCACCTGTGTTGAGATGATAAACAAATAATTGTAGCTGATGAGATAATAAGAATTAAGGGGGGGGGAAGGGCTCAGGGAAAGCTTTGAAATACACCAACAGTTAGGTGGTGCTATGTGACTGATGATTCAAAAAACGAAACTGAGCAAGAGTGGTGGGCATGTAGGAGCAGAAAGAAGTTACCCTTGTTATGAAAACACAAAGAAGAGAAAGTATGCAAAAGGGGAGGGTCATCAACTGTGTTAAATGCTGGAAAGAGGTCAAGAAGGATCAGGTTTGCAAAATGCCAATTTATATTTGGGAAATTGAGAGATAGTAACTTTGTAGAAAGCAGTTTTACGTGAGTGAAGAGATTGGAAGTTAGATGTGTACACACACATATGTCATCTTTAAATTAGTAGAATCTAGGAAAGAACAAAGTTTTGGACTACCTTCACATTTCAAAGAACTTCTTTTGAGGAAGTTAATGGAAACCTAACACCCTTTTAAAACAAATTGCTAGAAGCTTGTCTAACCAAATGGGTATTGGGGCATCATGGGCAGCAGTATGATTGACCACCTCTACTGCGCAGGGAGCCTCTGGGCTGCACAGAATCTGAAAGTGCTGGTTTCTTACAAGGCCCAGTCTGCAAAAGCTGATCCTATGCAAGCTTTGCTTGTGCTTGAATTCTATGACCTTTGAATGAAGCTTTGCTGAATCAAAAAGGGAAGCAATACTCTTTGGTTTTGTTCCTACCTTAGTATTACATAGAGACTGACTATTCCCCTGAGTGGAAAAGCAAGAGAATATTTTATAGTATGTGCAGAAAATATAATCAAGGCATAGTAGAACAGTTACATTATGAAATATGAATGGACTGTGAACAACCTTGGTCGACTTAAAAAAAACACTTTTTACTTTGCTTTTTGGCAAGTATGAGTCTTACAATATTTTATGAGGCAAAATTACAGAGATTTTGTAAAATTATGCTATTGCTTTAGTTTTCTTTTGGGAAGAAAATCCTTTTTCCACTAACCAGTGAAAAAGTGAATATTTCCATAACCTCTTCCTGTTGGAAGGTAGGGGAAATTGGAAACTTAATTATAGGAAAAGCAGATACTGTATAAAAAAAGGCTTTAGTTATTATAGGTCCAGTTAATCCCAACTTTTAGAGAATGTTTTTTATTGTCTTATTACTAGTGTTTTCCCCATGAGATGATCATCCATCTACTAAGTTTATGTTTTTTTATGTAACTAGTTATCTACATTCTGCCTACCCACTAAAAGGTGATCTCCTTAACAGCAAACACTATTTTTGTCTTTGTCTATATTTCTAATGCTTAGCTCATAATAAGAGCTTAACAAATGTTTGTTGACTATTTTTGAAAAAGCAAACAGCTAAGACAGTATTGTGCCCCCTATATGCATATTTCAATTCTGCTTATTTCCTTCCTTGATCATCTGAAATCAAAGTGTTGAGTTTTAAGGGCTTAGGGGTGCTGGGACCCCAAATTAGTGACAAGCTGGTCTTGACAGAATGAATTTGATCCAAGCCTTCTTTCAGTCAAAGACAAGGTTTATTAGAACACAATTGGGGTTAGTGAGATTCCTAGTGAGACTGAGCTGTTGGCTAGATTTTAAGAATCTGAGCACCTTAATGGTAGCCAAGATGGATCTTATACACCTAAAGACTCTGGGAGAGATCTAGGAGTGGCCAAGTAGTCTGAGGTGACTGTGAGGAGGGGTCTAGGGAGGATCTGGATAGGAGTGGCCAGTAAACTAGGGAGACTGGGAGGTAGAATAGAACACCAGGGACCTGGACCACATGACCAAGGGAGTCTGGGGGTCTAGGTAGGACCAAGGAGACAAAGTGTAGGGTGGGGCCAGGTGCAGACAATGAAAGGACAATTAATTAACTGGGAAGGGCCAATTGCCCCAGGGGAGAGCCTGGGACCTGGGCCATGTGGGAAAGTCCAGGATTTTTCCTTTTTGGGATCCAGATCCCAACACCATCAAAATTAACTTTTGTTTTGGAAAAAGAAAGACTTTGTCTACATGTTTACCATAAGATTTAAGCAAATTTGAATTAGAAAAAAAAAATCATCCTGCATTATTCAGTCACTAGAAAAATAGATTTTATTCACATATACAACACATTTCTATAAGCCATTGTTGATTTACTTTAATAACAATTTCTTCACTTTGTTGATTATTTCTGATTTATGCTGTATATGATATATTTATACATTTTTTTAATATTGGTCTTCACCATTACACTGTGAATTTCTTGAGAGTAGGACTACTTCCTTGTAGTAATTATTGTTGATATTTGCAATTCTTTTTATTCTGTACTTAGCACAGCCTCTGGAACATTTTAAGTGCTTAAGAAATGCTTATTGACTGACTAAAGATGCTAAAGTTAGTGATTGTTGTCCATCTAGCACTTAGAGAATCTTTTGGTTTTTTATGCTGTTGTGAGGCTATATCAATGGGTTTCTCAATTGAATAGATGATACATAGGCTGTAGTAGTTATTTTTTTACATTCTTCAAATTTATCTGAAGCTGCTTTATTTATACCTGTTGAATCACTGAAAATGAAAGAGAGTCATGGAATCAACTGGGAATTTGTTTAGTGTTTTGTTCAGTGATTCTTTGTTCACCAAAAATGATTCAGTGACTTATAGTGTTCTATATGAGAGTAAGCAGTAAAAAATATTAAAGATCAAGAGGCAGCCTTCATTTAGGAATTTAGATGTAATTAGCACTCTTTTCATTCAATATTTTTAGATACAATTATCTATAATAGATGGCTAATTTTGATTTATTGTGCCTTCTAATTCTGTACTTCTTAATTCTAATGTACATTGTGAAGAAGTCGAATATATTTTGAAATTTACTTTTCCTTTATAAACAGAAATAATAATGGGCTCTTGGAATCACATGTATCTTTGTTCAAAGTCATAAATGCAATAGTCAATTTTTAAATGGTCTGAGTTTGAAGAATGTATTTCTTTGTACATACAAAGGATTTCATTGACCATGACTGTTTGAGCGAATGCAATAACCACAAAGGAGAAGAGCCCATTGAACTTTCTGAGTATTTCTGAGTATTTGGAAGATTATAATATTAAGATTTCTTATACTGATCCTGGGAGAAAGAGACCAATAGTGATAGTTAGTATCTTGCTTGAGGAAATCGAGGTATTCATAGTTTTAGATTTGTCACAGTTAATTAAGAGATGCACTCTTTTCTTGGATCATGTATCTGAGACCTAAAGTAGAATTTGTAATAACAACAGTAGTAACACCAATAGCAGGGACAACTAATGGATAAATAGAGTGCTTATTATGTGCTAAACACTTCAAAATTATTATTTCATTTGAACCTTCCAACAACTCTGGGAGATAAGTGCTATTTTTATACCCACTTTACAACTAAGGTAAATAGATGTTAAGTGACTTGACCAGGGTCACAGAGCTTATAATTGGTGAGATTTGAATTCATATCTTCCTAATTCCAAGCAATGCACTCTATCAACTGTGCCACTTAGCTTCTACAATAAATATAAGTAATTCAGGGAACACTAACAAATTAGGGGATTTAGAAAATTATGAATGACTTTCTGGTAAGAACATCTAAATTGATCCTTTAAGGGTTCTTGGAATTTCGGAGGTAGAGTTGAGGAGGTAGAAAATTTCAGGCAGAGGGCATAGCCTGGACAAAGCCATGGAGCCAGGAGGGAGCTTGGGAGCACTGGTGATGTTTTGATCTATTCACAACATGGAGGTTTCATAATTAAAAGAGAAAGGAGAATGTGGAAAGTGAATGTTTGACTACTTGGATTCTACTAAATGGAGGATGGTGGAATTCACACACACACACACACACACACACACACACACACACACACACACACCAAAAAACAAAACAACTACAACAACAACAAAACCCTGGATTTATCTAAGTATTTTTTTTTATGTCTCTATATCTTTAGCTAATCCCCACTGCTAAGAAATGGACTTTATAAATATTGCTGGAATCCATTGAAAATACTATCAGCAGGATTTGTTTTCACCTTTGGACTTGAGCCACCCAGCATATCTCTTGACCTAGCCTATCTCTACTCATCCTGGTCTCTAGTAGGTGTAACTCATTAGCTACCATAACAATTATGGGCCTATGAACCTCTATGAAAATGATATAGTGGAAAATAGCCAAGTAGTTTCTGTGCTATGTCAGAGGCATTAGCTGTTGTCCCCCTCCAATAACTTGCATATCATGATTAAACAATTCTTATCTTTTTTAAAGACTATTTAATATGGCCTTAAAATTGTAAAATGCCTGAATATTTTCAAAGTACATATATATATATATATATATGTATATATATATATATATATATATATGTATATATATACACACACATACACACATATGTATGTATATGTATATATGTATATATATGTATATATATATATATATATATATATGTATGTATTAGAATTACTGATAAATGTTCACTTAAACACAATTTTGCCTCTGTGAACCCTGAACCCCAAGAACCCCACAAACTCCAACTTGAAAAAGAGTCTGCTCTAAGAAAGAGACAAAGGAAATTGAGGTACATGTATCAACAATTTAATTTCTCAAAGTGGCTTCATATGCATTGCATGGGAGTCTAGCCCAAAACTGGGCTCTCCTAAGGGGGCCAGTTCAGAATTTGTTCGGTTTGGGATTTTAGGGTACAGCATTATATGCCCTTCAAAAAGTAAGTGCTCCCAAAGGGAGGCCAATCAACTGTGATTGGTCAGCATAGTAGAAGGTGGGTGGGTTCCTTAGATCACTCAAAGGAAATACCACTCCTAGTCTTGGAAGTCTGCCTCCACCCAAACCTGAGTAGGAGAAAATCAATTCTGGCCTGGGTTGGAGTTTGACTAAGATAAGAGGATTCAATGCAATTTTGCTATCAGAGATGTCTTTCTCAAAGACTTTGGACTGAAGTCTGGCAAGGTGGAGCTCTGAGTCTCCAAAACACAGATTACCAAGAGAAATCATTTTTCACACCTCACAAAACTGCCTTTGAACTGTGACTAACCATCTGTGTTCCCTTCTTTTGTGCAATTTCTCCCACTGCAGAAGTTACTCTGCTGTCAAATACCAAGATAAATTGGGGATGGGGGGATAGGGAGAGAAAGAGTCCATCCTTCCAAGAGTCAGGTTCTTCCATAGTTGTCACCCTTTTCAAATGCCAAAGCTCACATTTCTTAGAGATGTCATTTGCCTCAACTATACCCTAGACAGCGTGTCTGACTTTTTAAAAAAATTACTAAAGGAAGACAAATCCTTCAGTCAGCCAATGGCTAGTTATCATCTAGTTTCATTAAGTTTTAAAGAATAACTACTTTAGGGGCAGCTAGGTGGTGCAGGGGATAGAGCACCGGCCCTGAAGTCAGGAGGACCCTCAGACCAAACACTTGACACTTACTAGCTGTGTGACCCTGTGCAAGTCATTTAAACCCAATTGCCTAAAAGCAAAAAAATAAAAATTTTTAAAAAATTAAAAAAATAAAAATAAAGAAGAACTACTTTACAAAGAGTTCACAAAGGGGAGATACTACTTTGCCCTCTATTTGAGACCATGACACTTCATTATCTGTTTTATTTACCCCTTCCCTTCTATAATCCTCCTGTATTTTCATCATTTGGACAGTATTGAGATCTATTAACAATGGCTGTACTGATTAACTGTCTCCCCTTCTCTCTCCATTTTATTGTAGTCATATTCTGAAATTTTGTTGGTGATATATTTATTCCATTTCATATAAAATATAACTTCATGAAGGGAATGATTCAATTATTCAAGAAATCATTCCTACCTAACCATGACATTGATTTATTCTCTGAGAAAACAAAAACAGATCTTCTCCTTTGGAAATCCTATTAAACATTAGAACAGAAAAGTGAAAAATCTTGTAATCTTTTCCTCTGTTTCTGATCTTTCAAGATAAATCATAATCTGAATTTTTTATTTAGGTAAGTCAATTTTCAAGGTAAGAAAAAGGAGCATCTGATCTCTGTGAATTCCCGCTATGATTCTTAAATTAATTGTTACGTATAAATTGTATTCAAGTAACTGTCTCTTCAAGACAAACAACAATAAAAACTACATTAATTTTGCTTTTACAGTAGCCACTTACTCCACATTTGTGGGCAGTAACATGCTCCTCAAAATAGCTTCATTCAACAATTGCTGCTACAAGATATTTCATTTTCAGAGATATTTATTATAGCTTCTCCATATTTATTGCTAGAAATCAATTGCTTGTTAATGGATATGGAACAGGAGAAAAAGATTTCTTGAGTTGAAATACTGGAACACGCACACATATGTAATTTCAACTTGATGTTGTTCAACAAAGAGATAAGAAAAGTTGCTACTTCTTTACCACAATCTCATAATATGTTAAGGAGATGGAATTTGCAAAGGTATGTTGACTGATAGGACTGAATGACCACTTGAAAGCTGAGAGAGGAAACTTCCCCTCCCCTATATTCACAATAAGAATGCTTTCATTACAACTAATGTTTTGAAAGAGGTAAGCTGGAGAAAGTTCACACTCTCTCTCTCTCTTTTTTTTATTTAATTTTATTTATTTGGTTTTATTTTTCCACATTCATTTCTATAAGATTTTGAGTTCTACATTTTCTCCCTCTTCCTTTACTCCCCCCTCCCCCAAATGGTATGCAGTCTGATATATGCTATGCAAGTACAATCACATTAAATATATTTCCATATTAGTAATGATGTAAAGAAGAATTAGAATGAAAGTGAAAAACCATGAGAAAGAAGGGAAAAAAAAGAGGAAATAGTATGCTTTGATCTGCATTCAGACTCCATAATCCTTTTTCTGGATGTGGATAGCATTTTCCACCATGCTGCCATAAATACTTTTTTGTACATATGTTTTTTTTTCCCATTTTTATGATCTCCTTAAGATACAGACCTAGAAGTGGTATTGGTGGGTCAAAGGGAATGCACAGCTTTATAGCCTTATGGGTATAATTCCAAATTGCTATCCAGAATGCTGGATCAGTTCACAACTCCACCAACAATACATCAGTGTTCCAATTTTCCCACATCTTCTCCAACATTTCTCATTTTACTTTTTTTGCCATGTTAGCCAAACTGATAGGTGGGATGCAGTACCTCAGAATTGTTTTAATTTGTATTTCTCTAATCAATACTGATTTGGAAGATTTTTTCATACGACTATACACAGCTTTAATTTCTTCATCTGAAAACTACCTGTTTATATACTTTGACCATTTATCAATTGGGAAATGACTTGTAATCCTACAAATTTGACTCATTCTATATATATTTGAGAAATAAGGCCTTTATCTGAGACACTGGCTGCAAAAAAAATTGATGCCCAGCTTTCTGTTTCCCTTTTAATCTTGGATTACATTGACTTTGTGCAAACACTTTTTTAATTTAAAGTAATCAAAATTATCCATTTTGCATTTCATAATATTTTCTATCTCTTGTTTGGTCATAAGTTCTACCATGGATCTGACAGGTAAATTATTCATTGCTTTCTTAATTTGCTTGTAGTTTCACCCTCTGTGAATAAATCATGTACCCATTTTGACCATATCTGATCTTATATGCTGAAAGATGTTGGTCTATATGTAGTTTCTGCTGCACTGTTTTCCAGTTTTCCCAAATTTTTTTGTTAAATGATGAGTTCTCCCAAAAGGTAGTCTTTGAATTTATCAAACCTTAGATTACTGTTGTCATTGACTACTGTGTCTTGTGTACCTAACTTATTCCATTGATCTATCACTTTTTTTCTTAGCCACTACAAAATAGTTTTGAGGACTGATGCATTTTTAGCTCTGGTATGGCTAGGTCAGTTTTCTTTGAATTTCTTTTCATTATTTCCCTTGATATTCTGGATCTTTTCTGGATGAATTTTGTTATTTTTTCAACCTCAGTAAAATAGTTTTTTGGTAGTTTGATTGGTGTGGCACTAAATAAGTAAACTGATTTAGGTAGAATCATCTTTTTTTATATTAGCTCAGACTATCAATGAACAACTGATATTTTTCTAATTATTTAGATGTGACTTCATTTGTGTGAAAAATGTATTATCAATGTGTTCATATGGTTCCTGGGTTGTCTTAGCAAGTAGATTCTGAAATATTTTATATTATCAGTTACTTTAAATGGAATTTCTCTTTCTGTCTCTTGCTGTTGGGCTTTGCTAGTAATATATGGAAATGCCAATGATTTATGTGGGTTTATTTTATATCCTACAATTTTGTTAAAGCTGCTAATTATTTCAAGAATTTTTTTATTAATGAATTTATTTTTAGTTTTCAACATTCACTTCAGTAAGATTTTGAGTTTTAAATTATCTACCTTTCTCTGCCTTCCTGCCTCCCTAGGATGGCAAGCAACCTGATATAGGCTCTACATAAATATACATATAAAACATATTTTCACATTAATTAAGTTGTAAAGTAAAATTAGAATCAATGGGAGGAACCATATGAAGAAGAAACAAATGAGGGAGGAGGGGGGAGAGAGAGAGATCAAATAACATATTTTGATCTGCATTCAGACTCCATAGTTCTTTTTTAGAATGTGTATTGCCTTTCATATCATGAGTTGTCTCATATCCTTGCATTGCTGAAGAGTCAGATCAAAGTTAGTTATCACACAATGTTGCTTTCACTATGTATGTTGTTATCTTGTTTCTGCTCCCTTAACTCAATATTAGTCCATATAAGTTTCCAGGTTTTTTCTGAAGTCTTCGTACTCATGATTTTTTATAGCACAACAGTATTTCATTACAATTATATACCCCAGCTTGTTCAGCCATTCCCCAATTGATGGACATCTCCTCAATTTCCAGTTCTTGGCTACCACAAAAATGGTTGCTATAACTATTTTTGTACATGTAAGTACTTTTCTCATTTGTGTGCTATCTTTGGAATACAGACCTAGAAATGTTATTGCTGGGTCAAAGGATATGTGCAGTCTTATAGTTCTTTGGGCATCATGCCAGCCAATCTTATAAGTGTGATATGGTACCTCAAAAACTTGCACTTTTGATTTGCAATTCTCTAATCAATAGTGATTTAGAGAATTTTTTCATATGACTATACATACCTTTAATTTCTTCATTTGAAAACTGCTTGTTCATATCCTTTGACCATTTATCAAGTGGGGAATGACTTGAATTCTTATAAACTTGAATCAGTTCTCTATATATTTTAGAAATGAGGACTTTATCAGGGACATTAACTGTAAAAATTGTTTTACAAATTCCTGTATCCTTTTGAATTTTGGTTGCATTTGCTTTGTGCAAAAAAAAAAAAAACCTTTCAATTTAATGTAATCAAAATCATACATTTTGCATTCCATAATGTTTTCTGTCTCTTATTTGGTCATAAATTCTTCCCTTCTCCATAAATCTGACCAGTAAACAATTCCTTGCTCTCCTAATTTGCTTGTATTATCAACATTTATATCTAAATTGTGTACCTATTTTGGCTTTTTCTTGGTATACACTGTTTCATCTTGGTCTATACCTAGTTCCTGCCATACTGTTTTCTAGTTTTTCCAAAAGCTTTTGTTATATAATGAGTTCTTATCATAGAACTAGAAACTTTGGGTTTATCAAACAGTAGATTACTACAGTCATTGAGTACTTTGTATCTTGTATACCTAACCTATTCCACTGATCTACCACTTAATTTCTTAGCCATTAATAAATAGTCTTGATTGCTGCCTTATAATGCAATTGAAGACTTTGTATGGCTAGGCCCCTTTCCCTGGCATTTCTTTTATTTCACTTGATATTCTGGAACTTTTGTTCTTCCAAATGGATTTTGTTATGTTTTTCCTAGCTCTATAAAATATTTTTGGTCGTTTCATTGATATGACCCTGAATAAGTAAATTAATTTATATAGAATTGTCATTTTCATTATATTAGCTCATCCCACCCACAAAAAAGTGATATTTTTTTTCAAATTATTTAAGTCTGACTTTATTTGTGTGAAGTGCATTGTAATTGTGTTAACATGGTTCCTTGGTTTGTTGCAATAGGTAGACTCCCAAGTATTTTATAATGTCTACAGTAACTTTGAATTGAATTCCTCTTTCTATCTCTTGCTGTTGGGCTTTGTTGGTAATATATAGAAATGCCAAAGATTTATGTGGGTTTATATTGTATTGGTTAAAGTTGTTAATTATTTCAAGCAGTTTTTTTCATTTGATTCTCTAGGATTCTCTAAGCATACCACCCTATCATCTGCAGAGTGATAGCTTTCTTTCTTCACTGCCTATTCTAATTCTTTCAATTTTCTTTTCTTCTCCTGTTACTAAATCTAACATTTCTAATACAGTATTGAATAACAGTGAGGATAATTGACAACCTTGTTTCAGTCCTGATTATTGGAAATGTTTCCAGTTTATACCCTTTACATACAATGATTGCAGGTGATTTTAGATAGATGCTACTCATCATTTTAAGGAAAATTTTATTTATTCCTATGCTCTCTAGTGCTTTTAATAAAAATAGGCATCCTATTTTGTCAAAAGATTTTTCTGCAACTATTGAGGTAATTATATGATTTCTGTTCACTTGTTATTGATATGGTCAACTATGCTGATAGTTTTCTTAATATTGAACCAGCCCTGCATTCCTGGTATAAATCCTACCTGGTCATAATGTAGTATCCTCTTGATAAGTTTCTGTAATCTCTTTGTTAATATTTCATTTAAAAATTTTGCTTCTACATTCATTTAGGAAATGGGTCTATAATTTTCTTTCTCTGTTTTGGCTTTTCCTGGTTTAGATATCCTGTATTACAGAAAGAATTTATAGACATCTTCTTTGCCTGTTTTCCCAAGTAGCTTGTATGACATTTGAATTAATTGCTCTTTAAATGTTTGATAGAATTGACTTTGAAATTCATGTGGCCCTAGAGATTTTTTTCTTAAAGAGTTGATTGATGGATCATTCAATGTCTTTTTTTCTGAAATGGGGTTATTTAAGTACTTTATTTCCTTTTCTGTTAATTTGGAAAATTTACATTTTTGTAAACATTCATCCATTTCACTAACGTTGTCAAATTTATTGTCATGCATTTGGGCAAAATAGCTTCTAATTGTAGTTTTAATTTCCTCTTCATTGGTGGTAAATTCACCCTTTTCATTTTTGATATTGGTAAATTGGTTTTCTTCTTTCTTTTTTTTAAATCAAATTAACCAAATGTTTATTTATTTTATTGGTTTTTTTCATAAAACCAGCTCTTACTTTTATTTATTAGTGCAATAGTTTTCTTAATTTCAATTTTATTAATCTCTCCTTTGTTTTTCAGAGTTTCTAATTTGGTATTTAATTGGGGATTTTTAATTTGTTCTTTTTCTACATTTTTTAAGTTCCATACCCAATTCATTGGTCTCTTCTTTCTCCGTTTTATTCACATAACCATTAAGAGATATAAAACTAACCCTAAGAACTGCTTTGTCTGCATCCCATAAATCTTAATGTGTTGTCTCATTATTGTCATACTCATGGATGAATTTATAGATTGTTTCTATGATTTGCTGTTTGACCCACTCATTCTTTAGGATTAGATTACTTAGTTTCCAATAATTTTTAGTTCATGGCCCTTTATTACATGTAATTTTTGTTGTATCATGATCTGAAAAGGATGCATTTAATATTTCTGCCTTTATGCATTGGATTGTGAGGTTTTTATGCTTTAATACAGCATCAATTTTTGTTTAGGTGCCATGTATCAGTGAGATGATGGTATATACCTTTCTTTGCCCATTCAATTTTCTCCAGAGGTTTGCCATATCCAAATTTTCTAAAATTCTATTTACCTCCTTAACTTCTTTTTGGTTCTTTTGAGCTTAGATTTAGACAAGGAGGTTAAGGGCCTCTACTAGTACAGTTTTGCTCTCTATTTCTTCCTATAACTCCATTAACAGAAGCTGGATGATCTACCACTTCATGCAAATATATTTATTATTGATTTTTGTTTATGGTATCTTTCAGCAAATGTAGTTTCATTCCTTATCTCTTTTAATTAGATCTATTTTAACTTTTCCTGTGTCTGAGATTTCTACCCTTGCTTTTTTTTTCCCCGTTTACTTTGCTGAAGCATATATTCTACTCCAGCCTTTTACCTTCACTCTTTGTGTATCGCTCTGCTTCCAATACTTTTTTTCTCATAAACAACATATAGTAGTATCATGGTTTTTAATCCATTCTACTATCCACTTCCATTTTATAGGAGAGTTCATCTCATTCACATTCATAGTTATTAGTATTTATTCTTTTCTCTCCATCCTATTCCCTTCCCCGTTTGTGCTTTTCTCTCATTTCTCTCTTTCCCTCCTCATGAGAATTTTGTTTCTGACCACACCCTCCCTCAATCTGATCTCCATTCTATCAGCCTCCTCCCTTTTATTTCCCCTTTCCTCTCCTACTTCCTAGAGGTAAGTTAGATTTCTATACCTGAGTATGTTATTTTGTGTCTTTGAACCAAACCTGATGAGACTAAGGTTCAAACAATGCATGTCTACCTCTCTTCTTTCCCTCTACTGTAATAGGTCTTTATGCCTCTTCATGTGATGTAATTTATCCTTTTCTACCTCCTGCTTTCCTCTTCTCCCAGTACAATTTCACCACTTAATTAGATATTTTATCTTCACAGCAAAGTCAACTTATAACTATGCCTTCTGTCTATGTATATCACTTCTAAATGTCATAAGAAAGATAAAGTTCTCAAGAGTTACAAGTATCATCCTCCCATGCAGGGATGTAAGCAGTTTAACCTTATTGAGTAGCATGTTTTTTCCCCCTTGTTTACCTTTTTATGCTTCTCTTGAGTCTTGTGTTTGAAGATCTACTTTTCTGTTGACCTCTGGTCTTTTCATCAAGAATATTTGGAAGCCCCCTACTTCACTGAATATTCCCCCAAAAGATTATGTTCAGTTTTACTGGGTACTTGATCCTTTGTTATAATCCAAGCTCCTCTGCTTTCTGTAATACAGTATTCCAAGCTCTAAGATCCTTTAATGTAGAAGCTGCTGGGTCCTGTGTAATCATGACTGTGGTTCCATCATATTTAAATTGTTTCTTTCTGGCTACTTGAAGTATTTTCTCCTGGACTGGATAATTCTGGAATTTGGCCAGAATATTCCTTAGTGTTTTTATTTTGGGATCTCTTTCTTGAAGTAATTGGTGGATTTTTTTCTATGACTATTTTACCCTTTAGGGTAAAGCTAGGTTCTAGTATCTCAGGGCAATTTTCATTGGCAATTTCCAACTTTTTTTTTTTATCATGGCTTTCAGCTAGACCACTAAATCTTAAGTTATCTCTCCTGGATCTGTTGTCCACATCAGTTGTTTTTTCAATGTGATATTTTAAATTTTCTTTTTTTTTTAATTCTTTTGATTTTGTGTGACTTATTTTTGATGTCTCATGGAGTCATTAGCCTCCATTTGTCCATCTCTAATTTTTACAGCCATTTCTTTTTAAAGGTATTTGGAGGGGTTTGAGAGAGAGCTCAAACAAGTCACTGTTTTTACTCTGCCGTCTTAGCTCTCCGCTCCCCCCATATCTAATTTTTAATGAATTATTTCCTTCAGTTAGTTTTTGTACCAACTTTTCCATTTGAACAATTCTACTTTTTAAGAAGTTCTTCTCCTCAGTGAATTTTTCTACTTCCATTCCCATTTGGTCAATTCTACATTTTTTTTTAATATAAATTTATTTATTTTTAGTTTGCAACATTTACTTGCACAAGATTTTGAGCACGAAATTTTCACCCCATCTCACCCCTCCCCCCACCCAAGATGGCATGCTTTCTGAATACTCCTTCCCCTAATCTGCTCTCTCCTCTGCCTCTCCCCCACTTCTCTTATCCCTTTTCCCTTCTGTTTTCCTGTAGGGCAGGATAGATTTCTATACCCCATTTGTTGTATTTCTTATTTCCCAGTTGCATGTGAAAACTTTTTTTTTAAATCATGTGTTTTTAAAACTTTGGTTCCAAATTTTCTCCTTCCTCCCTCCCCACCCACACTCATTGAAAAGGCAAGCAACTCAATATAGCTTATACATGTGCAGTTATATAAAACACTTTCATAGTAGACATGTTGTGAAAAACTAACTCTATTCTCCTTAATCCTATCCTGACCTCCCATTTATTCTATTCTTTCTTTTGACCCTGTCCCTCCTCAGAAATATTTGCTTCTAATTACCCCCTTTCCCAATATGCCCTCCTCTCTATCATCCCCCTGCTCTCTTGTCCCCTTCCCCCCCTATTTTCCTGTAGGGTAAGACAGATTTCCATACCCAATTGAGTGTGTATGTTATTCCCTCCTTAAGCCAAATCCTATGAGAATGATATTCATTCATTCCCTCTCACCTTCCCCATTTACCTTCCACTTTAAGAGCCTTTTCTGTTTTTTGTGAGATAATTTACCACATTCTATCTCTCCCTTTCTCCTTCTCTTAGTAAAATTCTCTCTAATCCCTTAATTTATTTTCCAGATATGACCCCTTCATCTTCAACTCACCCTGTGCCCTCTATCTATCTATCTATCTATCTATCTATCTATCTATCTATCTATCTAATTTTTCCCTCCCACTACCCTAATACTGACAAAAGTCTAGTGAGTTATGACTATCATCTTTCCATGCAGGAATGTAAACAGTTCAACCTTAGTAAGTCTCTTATGATATCTCTTTCCTGTTGACCTCTTCATGTTCCACTGGAGTCCTGTATTTGAAAGTCAAATTTTCTATTCAGCTCTGGTCTTTTCATCAAGAATGCTTGAAAGTCCTCTATTTCACTGAATGACCATTTTTTCCCCTGAAGGATTATACTCAGTTTTGCTGGGTAGGTGATTCTTGGTTGTAATCCTATCTCCTTTGCCCTGGAATATTATATTCCATGCCCTGTGGTCCTTTAATGTAGAAGCTGCTAAATCTTGTGTTATCCTGATTGTGTTTCCACATACTTGAATTGTTTCTTTCTGGCAGCTTGTAATATTTTCTCCTTGACCTGGGAACTCTGGAATTTGGCTACAATATTCCTAGGAGTTTTCCTTTGGGGATCTCTTTCAGGAGGAGATCTGGATTCTTTCAATTTCTATTTTGCCCTCTGGTTCTAAATATCAGGGCAGTTTTCCTTGATAATTTCTTGAAAGATGATGTCTAGGGTCTTTTTTTGATCATGGCTTTCAGATAGTCCAATAATTTTTAAATTCTCTCTCCTGGATCTATTTTCCAGGTCAGTTGTTTTTCCAATGAGATATTTCACATTGTCTTCTAATTTTTCATTCTTTTGGATTTGTTTTTACAGTGTCTTGATTTCTCATAAAGTCACTAGCTTCCAATTGCTCTATCTAATTTTTAAGGAAGTATTTTCTTCAGTAATCTTTTGGACTTCCTTTTCCATTTGGCCAATTTTTCTTTTTAGGCATTTTCTCCTCATTGGCTTTTTGGATCTCTTTTGCCATTTGGGTTAGGCTATTTTTTTAAGGTTTTACTTTCTTCAGTATTTTTTTGGGTCTCCTTTAGCAAGCTGTTGACTTGTTTTTCATGATTTTCTTGCATCATTCTCATTTCTCCACCCAGTTTTTCCTCTATTTCTCTTACTTGCTTCTCAAAATCCCTTTTGAGCTCTTCCAAGGCCTGGTACTGAATCATATTTTTTCTTGGAGGCTTTGGATGTAGGAGTTTTGATTTTGTTGTCTTCTTCTGGTTGTATGTTTTGATCTTCTTTGTCACCAAAGTAAGATAATATAGTCTGACTCTTTTTGCACTGCATGCTCATGATCCCAGCCACCCAGAACTGTGACCCAGATTCAAGCACAGGCAAAGCAAGAGAATCCTGCACCAGTAAAGAGATCCCTGCAATCCCCCTCAGATCAGCCACTTCATTCCCCCTCAGTCTGTGGGCTGGAAGATCAGGAGGCATCTACCTCCCTTGGGCCAGACTTGAGGAATGGGGCTAGGACCCCACACTACTCTCTCAGCACCACAGAAACATACTTTTCCCACTGATCTTGTAAGTTGTCTTTGGTGTTCATGGGTTGAGAAGTCTGGAATCTACCACAGCTGCCCATGATTCAGTCCTCTGAGGCCTGCTCCAGGTTTGCTGTAGCCTGCGTGGCCATGCCAAACTGAGCTCCTCTTCCAGCCTGGCACAATATGCCTTTCTGATCAACCATCCAGCTTGTCTTGGGCTGGAAATTTGCTTCACTGTCTTTTTGTGGGTTCTGCTTCTTCAGAATTTGTTTAGAGCCATTTTTATAGGTATTTGGAAGGGTTTGGGGAGAGCTCAAGCAAGTCACTGCTTTCACTCTGCCATCTTGGCTCTGCCCCTCCCAATTCTACTTTTTAATGAGTTCTCTTCAGTGGATTTTTGTACCTCCTTTTCCATTCAAACAATTGTATTTTTCAGGAAGTTTTTTCTTCAATCAATTTTGACCCTTCTTTTTCCAAACTGTTGACTCTCTATTGTTTGCTTCTCATTTCATTTCCCACTTTTTATTTTACTTCTCTTATTTGATTTTAAAAATCCTTCTTGATATCTTTCAAGATGGCTTTTTGGAACTGGGGCCATTTTATATTTCCCTTTGAGATTTCATATATAGGTACATTGACAATGTTGTCCTCTTCTGAGTTTGTGTTTTAATATTCCCTGTCACCATAATACTTCTCTGTGATTAGTGTTCTTTTCTGCTTCTTGTTCATAATATTTGTCTATTTCTGGCTTTTCAAGTTGAGCTCTCCTGCTGGAGCAGAGGGGACACTGTCCCAAGCTTCTTGTGCTGGGGGCCAGGTGCCTAGTCACTGGCTTTGCATGCTGCAGCTTTAGGTGTTGGAAACTGGATGCTCTAGGGATCTGGCAGCTTACCTGATGCTGAGCTGAGGTCTAGTGGTAGTGTCTGGGATGTACTGAGGCCAGGTGGGGTTTTTCTTCACTTCCTTGAGGCTACACTGCAGAACAGGGTGGTTTGGGTGCTATGGGTTTCACTGAAGGAGGGGAAGGTCTGACTGTTGGAGGTTTCCTGTCTGTGACTGCACTGAAGCATTTAGAGGTCAGCTGCCAAAGAATGCCTGCCCTCCAGGGACTGTGTTGAATCAGATGGAGGTCTGCTGCTGGAGGAAGACATCCCAGGGCTATAGAGGCTCTCCAGTGATTCTCCAAGATGAAGTCTGCTGCTTTCCCTGGCTATGTTAAGACACTTGGGGGTGGAGGATCCTGGTTTTGGTGTTTGCTGATCCCCCACACTGGGTATCAGGATCCCTTTCTGGTTTGTTAAGGTAGAGCTTACTGCCAGCTTGCTGGGACACTTCCTGTCCTGGAATGTGCTCCCTTTTATGTTAGTGAAATGGAGCATCCTTGCTGATCCACCAAATTTACAGGAATAAGGGACTGCTCAACCCTGTCTTTGTCCTGGTTCCACTGTTCCAAGATTCTTCCTGGGGTGCTATTTTCTTTTTTGGGTTTTTTTAAGAGTTCAAAAAGGGAGAATGATAGCAACTTACTTCTTAGTCCTCCATCTTGGCTCCCCTTGCCTCTCAAAGATCAGAAAATCTTAGGCTTATTAAGGCATGTTGAGCTGGATTAAGGATTTCATATTTCCAAAGTACTCAGCCTTGATCATGACACAACTGGAATATTCTGTTCAGTTATGGGCAGCAAAATTTAGATTGGATATTGATAATCTGGAGATCTGTCAAAAGCGGGCAATTAGAAAAAATGAAGGATCTCAAATGCATACCATGTGAAGACTACTTGAAAGAACAGTTATGTTAACTTTAGAGAACAGAGTATTTAATGATCACTATGACATTCTTCCAATATCTGTTGAGCTATTATATGGAAGAGAGTTTAGACATGTTGACCTTGACCAATATCAGCAAAACTTGGGACATTAAAAAAAAGATTTAAGTTTTATAGTAGTTAGACATACCCAACAAAGATGATGAATCCTCCAAAGATACTAATACCAGCTACTTCCCAGTGTTCTGGTGAAGATTAAATGAGTTATCATATGACAAGTACTTTGCAAATTTTAAAGGGCTATATAAATGCTGTGGGTATTAATGATGATGGTGTTGATGATGATGATGATGATGATGATGAAGATATTGATAACTCTTCTTACTTTCAAAGAATTTGCATTCTAATAATAGGAGCTACAAATAGAGATTTTGATGCAAGTCAGATAGGAAGGTTCAGTGGTTCTTAGAGTTCAGTGACAAGGTCAACTGTAATTATCTTATTTAATGAAATTTCAATTAATAAATCCATATCATTTATGATAATGAAATAATTGATAATTTCAAAGACTTTATTAAAGAAGTGTGTCAACACTGTAACTGATCCCCTAACATGTTTGGTGAGAATTGTCCATGATTTTCCATTATGAAAAATGATGTGAAAAAATTGTTTTTGCTGGATCAATTCAAAGAAAATTTTATCTTCTAGAATGCATTGTATTTGATTTATTTTATGTTATAGAATGTTACAACATGTAAGAACTATGATTTGGGGTGTTGGGAATAGACTCTCACCTCAATAATTTGAAAATACTCAATTCAAAATTTTTAAATTTATTCAACAGTATTATAGAAGCAAGTATATAAGCAGATATTCAAATTGAACTTGAAGGTGTTTTAAAATAATTATCAAATTGCCAAATATATTAAATTATATGATACACAATAAGTTAGTATATGGTAAACAGTAAATAACGAATGCACACAAGGAGATAACATAATACTATGGAAAAAAAAAAAACACTATTACAGAGTACAGGTGGAGAGCCTGGGTATATTTTTACCTTTAATCCATATAGCTTGAATAACTTGAATAATAGCATAGCCTCCTCCAATCTCAGTTCTCTCATTTTTAGCAGTAGAATTACATTTGATGTTTACTACCTGTTGAACCTTAGATAAGTCATGTACTCTCAATTTTCTCATCTTTATATTAGCAGTTAGAATGGATTATCTCTGAGATCCCAACAGCTCTAGATCTTTGATCTTTCATATTCATTTGCTAGACTTTCTAGAATGCTTCAAGGACTTAGTATATGTTGTCACTTCCCTTCATGATTTGCTATAGTTATATAAAAAAATACTGATCTATCTAACCTACTCTCTGGTGAAAGATCTTCCTCAGTCTAAATAGATTTGTACTTAGGCAATAGATATACATTCTGTCCTACACCTGTCATTTTGGTGCTTAAATTTGGCATGCATTTGCCATCTACAAGTACAAATTCTATCTTAAGGCATTGGAGAGCATCTTTGGTGGCTGCTTATTTAAATATCAGAGATAATAGAGAAAATTTCTTCAATCTTGGAGCATACCTAAAATGCTGTCTTCTAAAGTGAACTAAAGGCTTATTAAACTATATATGGTGCATCTTACATAGATAAATATCTCTAGGTTATAAAAAAAATGATTTATATTTTTTGTCAGTTAGACATACCCAACAAAGATGGTGAATCCTCCAAATAGACTTCTTTAAATGCAAATGAGCTTTTATCTTTATTAGAAAGTTCTGGTAGTCTTTGCCTGCAGAGTATTATTATTTTTTTTTAAAAAAAAGTACAGTGATTTTTTTGGAAGTTCAATACTTTGTCCTCTTCTTCATGTTTCTGTATTGGTTGTTCAAACCCAAATTGAAAATAAATCAATACTCAGAGTATAAATATTGACTAAATATAAATCTTGCTATTTATTTGGAATCTTAGTCACAACATCAACAACTAGTATGATTCTAACCATGATAGTCCAGTTCAATACCAGAGATCACATCCTCAGTATTTCCTCTGTTTACTCTACCTCTCTGCTTTCTTCTACAAACATCATTGTTGCATTTCCCCACAAAACTATCCTTGATTCTGAAGTTCTACATCAGGTTATTCTAGATCATTCAATTATCTTCTTTTCTACCTCCACTTGCCCTTACTTCTTTTCCAGTGGCCCCAATAACCTGTTAAGTGTAACACTTTTTAAGTCCTTGAAATCTTGATAAGATTGCAAACATTAAGAAATGAAAGATTATTTTAAAAAATCTATGTGACACTGAGGAGTATTTAAATGTTATACTAAATGATGTTTCCTCATTTCCTTATCTTCGTTTCAAAAATGTGTCATTAGAGAATGACAGCAAAGGTCAAAATCTGCACATGTTGTGACTCCCAATTAATAAAGATTGATATTTAAATCACTTATGTTAAGTACACAAGGAGAAGTTCTACAAATGATACAAAATCAAGTTGTTTAAATTGACAAGTTGCTGTGACTAAAATCTAGCAAATTATGCATCTAATATATGTGTATATACATGTTTGTTGTTATTGTTGTTCACCATTTATTCTCAAAGAGGACCAATGACATCAGGAAGGTGATGACTTGACTGGTAAGTGAAGTCAACATTCTCATTGTCTCCTTCAGAGTCATCAAGATCCAGCGGCAAGACATAGGTCAGGATGACTAGCAAGTGAGAAACCATGGCCTTTTTGAACTAAGGTCGTTCCCAGGCCCCAATTTGCCTAGATTCACTAAATCCTGTATGTACATATACATATACATGAACAGATATAAAATATACAAACTCATTAACATATATTCACATGTTATTTATCTATTCATGTGTATGCATAAGTTTACATTATGTGTCTATAATATTAAATATCTATGTTCTAGAAAGCCTTCTACAAGGGGGAATATCACAAGATAAGAATTTTTATTTCTCACTAGAACAACTCATGAATTAAAGGACCAATATGAATTAAATTTTTAAAGCATTCTGATAAGTATCATTAATGATTATAATGATCATTATGATGATAATGATCATAAAGTCATATCCAGACCTGGATAGGATCTCTTAGGCCATCTATTTTAACCCACTGATATTAAAAAGGAAAAAAAAAAGAGGTCAAGGGAATTTAAGTGACAAGGTCATACATATAGTAAATAGCAACAACAGAGGCTATGCAGACTATCCATTTGTACATAGATGCACATATATATTATATGTGTGTATTTATATAATATAGATGTGACTATATATACAAATGTGTATGTGAATGCATATTTACATGTAAATATAATGTTTTGCATGCATTATATATATTTGTATGCATGTAACAAAAATCATTAGTTTAGTAGCCCCAAATATGGTGATGCTGTATGAACTCAGAGTTTGGTGTAGTATTAGAAAAGAAATTTAGTTTGAAATGACCTATAAAATATGAATTAGATAAGTATGTTCTTTGAAAGTCATTAGAATATAAATTCCTTGAGAGAAGTAACAATTTTTATTTGTCTTTGCATCCCCAAAATCTAGAACATAAGTTCTCATATTATAAGAGTTTTGTAATTATCTATAAAATTCAACTGAATTGAATCATTTGCATGGATGCAAAATTATTTTAATGAGGTTGGAAATTAATGATTTTTCAATGATTTTTGAAGTGATATAATAAATGAAGCTAGCACTGAGGCTCCTAAGTTTTAAATCATTGGAACAGATTTAAAATCACTATATTTATCTACTACTGCTATACATTTGCACCCATTCCCCCCAAACTGAAGAATCTTTACAAAGTATAAAAGGCGCTTAGTTTTCTCTACCTCTCCTTCCTGGCCCACTTAGAATCACAGAACTTTGAAGTGAAAGGATATGTGAAAATAGGTTGTCAAGGCAAATATCCTCTTTTTACGTATTAGGAAACTCAAGCTCACACAGGGTAAGGGATTTTCCTGGGCCAAACAGGGGGTACAGAAAGGAATTGAACCAGGTCATAATGAAAATAATTGACTTTATTGTTATACCCATAACCACAGACAGTGCCACCATTCTTGCTATGCCCCAAGTCTAAAATTCAAAGTAATCTTAAATGCCTTCATTCTGTTCCACAATTGTAGTCAATCATTTTATAGTGTAAACAGTTCTTCAACTATAGCACAAGTAGAATAAGGCTAGGTACCAGTATTTTTACAAGAACGCTCTGCTATTTTCCAGTTCTGGTTCTGCTACTTGATCCTTGTGTCCAGACCCCTGTCATTTCATGCTTGGCTTACTGTTGTCGACTTCTTACTGACCTCCAAATGTGCAGCCTCAAAACCTTCAAAAATTTTGTTCACATTGCATTAAGGTAGAACATACCAACAGAATCCCACAACTGTAAAATTTTATATATGGAAGGGACAAGGTAATACCCCAAAGAATTATTATGATAATATATTCAACAAGTCGCCATCCAGCCTTTCCTGATGACCTCCAAGATGAGAAAATCCATTATCTACAAAGCCGGCCCATTTCACTTTTGGATAGCTTGAACAGTTGGGAGATTTTAAATTTTTTTCATCTTTTCTATTAAAATTATTTCTGGTTCTATCTTCTGGGACACATAGAACAATTATTGACCTGCTTTTATCTGCTGTTGTTGTTTATTCATTTCAGTCATATCTGATTCTTTGTGGTATCATTTGGGATTTACTTTGCAAAGATAGTGGAGTGATTTGCTACTTCCTTCTCTAGCTAATTTTACAGATGAGGAAACTGAGACAAACAAGATTAAATGATTTGCCCAGGGTGACTGAGCAAGTAAATGTCTGAGGCTAGATTTAAATTTAGGTCTTCCTGACTCTAGACTCTGCCATATATCCACTGTGCCTGCTTTAATCTGACATATATTTAAATACAGAAAGCAATTATATTCTTCCTTAGTCTTCTCTTCTATAATGTAAATATACTTAGTTCCTACAAAAGCCTTCAGCTGATACAGACTGCACTCTCATTCAGTTGTCTTGACTTAGTCTTGCTTTTACTGGACTACAATGACTCTGGAAAAGAGAATGAGATCAACAACTTGACCCAACTGTTCACTTAACCAATTAATAAATGAATTGAAAGACATCACCCATACCATTTTACTTTTTTTTTACCTACCTCAAAGTCTTGTGGTGACAGACAAGTGACAAGAAAGTAGCAGGTGTGGGTACACTGGAAGCTGTAGTTACAATCTTCCCAACTGTGGCCCAGGCCACAAGGTCATCTTCTCACTGGACTGATGCTGGGTACTTACAGTGGCAGGTGAGAATTCCACCTGTTGTCAAAACACTCAAAAATGCACAAAAAACTTTTGGGAAAATTATTCCACTCACCAGCAGATGAATAGTTTCTATTTCAAGAAATATCTGCAGCTTTCACATTCAAATAGCAGCCTTGAGTGAAACAGGGCTAGCAAATTAAGGTAAGCTCACTGAAGTTGGAGTTGGATACACATTTTCTGGAGTGGCCACAGTGAAGGGGAGCACTGTAAGACTGGCATAGGTTTTGCAATCAAAACTAATCTAGTCATCATGCTTGTATGCCTACCAAAAGGTGTAAATAACAGATTCATGAAAAAGTAATTGCTACTTGCAGGGAAGTGCCACCCCACCATCATCTGTGCATATTCTTCCCCTATAATGAACGATGATGAGGTCAATGTAAAATCTTATGAAGACCTGGAGACCCTCATCATCAATTAGCCAAAAGAGGAAAAGCTTATAATTCTAGGTGACTTTGAGGCAAGAGTAGACACAGACTACCAGATATGGCAGGGAGTCCTTGGAGGAATGGAGTCAGAAACAGAAACAGCAATGATCACTTACAATTAAAGACTTGCACATGTCATGACCTCATCAGCAAAACTGTCTTCCATTTACCTAAATGCTATAAAATTTTGTGGCTGTTACTTCACATCAAACATTGACATTTAATAGACTATGCCATTATAAAGAGAAGAGACAAACAATGTGAGAGTGATGAAGTCAACATGTGGCACAGAGTGCTGGACTGATCGTAGACATCCTCTCCAAGTTAAATATTCACTTTAAAGAGTCAGCTACAAGGCAAAATGATTATGAGAAGACTTAATATCAACACACTTGAGTGCTTCTATGAAAATGAACAGTTCATTCTTAACTTGGAGGGAATGCTGAACCAACACACAGTTGGCAATAGTGAAGCAGAAAAGGAGTGACCAGCTTTCAGACAGTTGTTGCATAGCACTGCATTTATCATCTGGGTCAGAACATTAACAAACATCAGTACTGGATTGACAAAAATTGTGGGGAATTTCAGAAGATGCTAAATGAAAAATAAAAACTCCACAGGGTTTGCTTCTCTAAGAAGGAACTTTTTAACTCTCTTACAAGTAAAGTGCAAGTGAGGCTTAGAGAGTTGTAGGATTCTTGGCTCAGTAAGAAGGCAGATGAAATTCTATGTATAGATAGAGAGAGAGCACAGGATGAGTTGAAGATGAAGGGGTGATATCTAGAGAATAAAATTAAGGGGTGAGAGAGGATTATGCTGGGACAAGGAGAAAGGGACAGATAGAATGAGGTAAATTATCTCAAACAAAACAGACAAGAAAAGTCTTTTATAGGGGAGGGAAGGTGGGGGAGGGAAGAGGGAATGAGTGAATCTTATTCTCATCAGGTTTGGCTAAGGAGAGAATAACATACAAACTCAGTCGGGTATGGAAAGCTACCTTACCCCACAGGAAAATAGGGGGGAAGAGGATAAGGGACTGGGGAATGATAGAGGGAAGAACGATTTGGGGAGGAAGTAATCAGAAGCAAACACTTCTGAGGAGGAACAGGATCAAGAGAGAGAATAGAATAAATGGGGGGCAAATAAGATGAGGGAAATATAGTTAGTTTTCCACAGCATGGCTACTATCTAAGTGTTTTGCATGACTATGTAAATATAATCTGTATCAAATTGCTTGCCTTTGCAATGAGGGTGGGTGGGAAGGGAGGAAGGGAAAAAATTTGGAACCCAAAATTTTAAAAACAAATGTTGAAAAAGAATGTTTTCACATGCAACTGGAAAATAAGATATATAGGCAATAAGGTATAGAAATGTATCCTGACCCACAGGAAAATAGAAGAGGAAGCAGATAAGAGAAGGAGGGGAGATAGAAGGGAAGGCAGATTAGGGGAAAAGGTACTCAGAATGTATGTTGCCCTGGGGTTGGGGCAGGCACAAGATAGGGAGAAAATTTGGAACTCAAAATCTTGTATAAAAAAAATAGCTATGTGTCATTTTCCCATGTAGGGATGTAAACAGTTTGCCCTTATTAATAATATTTTTTTTCTTCCCCATTTACCTTTTTATGTTGCCCTTGAGTCTTCTATTTGAAGATCAAATTATCTGTTGATCTCTGGTCTTTTGCTCAGGAAGGTTTGAAAGTCCCCTATTTCATTTAATGTGAATGTCCTCCCCTGAAAGATCATGCTCATTTTCTCTGGGTAGTTGATCCTAGGTTGTAATGCAAGCTCCTTTGCCTTATGGAACATCATATTCCACACCCTACGATATTTTAATGTAGAAGCTGCAAGATCCTGTGTAATCCTGACTGGTTCTACAATATTTAAATTGTTTCTTTCTGGCTGCTTGTGGTATCTTCTCTTTGACCTGGTAATTTTGGAATTTGGCTATTATATTGCTTGGTGTTTTCCATTTGTGATCTCTTTCAGTAGGTGATTCAGGGGGGTATTATTTTAGGCTGTCAGGGCAGTTTTCCTTGATGATTTTCTGAAAGATGCAGACCAGGCTCTTTTTTTTTTTATTGTGATTTTCAGGTAGACCAAAAATTTTTAAATTGTCTCTCCTGGATCAATTTTCCAAGTCAGTTGTTTTACCAATGAGATTTTTTACATTTTCATCTTTTTTTTCATTTTTTTGTTTTTGTTTGACTGATTCTTGCTCTCTTGCAGAGTCATTAGCTTCCACTTACCCAATTCTGATTTTTAGCAAATTGTTATCTTTTATTAGATTTTGTACCTCCTTCTCCATTTGACCAGGTATGCTTTTTAAGGAGTTGTTTTATTCAGTGTAGTTTTTTTTTCCCAGTTGGCCAGTTTATTTTTCAGAACTTGTTTTCTATGTTAATTTTTGTCCTTCCCTTTCCAAGGTATTGACTCTCTATTGCATACCTCTCATTTCTTTTGCTAATCTTTCTTCTGCCTCTCTTATTTGACTTTCAAAAATCCTTCTTGAGCTCTTCCAAGGAGGCTTTTTGGGCTTCAGACTACTTCATATTCCATTTTGAGGTTTCAGATGTGAGTTTGTCGACAGTGTTTTCCTCTTCAGAATTTCTGCCTTAATCTTCACTATTGCCATAATGAGAATCTATAGTATGTTCTTTTCCCTCATGGTGTTTGCTCATTTCTTGGCTTTTAAAAAGATTGTACTCTCCTGCTGGGGAGCAGAAGGCACTGACCCAAGGTTCTTGTGCTGGGAGCCTGGGGCCTGGTCATTGTCTTTATGTTTTGGGGCCTCTGATGCTAACATTTGGAGTCTGTAGGGTTCTGGCACCTTACCTGGTGTTGTGCTAGAATCAACAACACTGGAACTCTGGGGGTAGGATTGGGTAGTCTGGCCTCTGTAGGTTGCCTGCACAACTGGGCCTTTCCTTCCTTTTGCTTTCTTTGGCTCCTTTCAGGTGGATGTTTCACTGCTATGGATGTTTTTCTGCCTTGGGGGGGAACCCTTGGAACATTTCCCAGAATTTTGCTGAGGTACTGGGAGACTTGGTTGACATAGAATGGCTGAGGCCAGTGATGGTTTTTTGAGCCAGTTTCTACTGGTTCCCTTGCCCTTACTGAGGCACTTGGGGTCCTGCTGTTGGTGTTTGCCTCCTTAACCACTTGGGGTTTAGGATCTCTGGTATGCTGAGGTGGCACTTTCTGCTAGCTTGCTGGGACAAATCCCATTCTGTACTGCTCCCTTCTCCCAGGGCAAGAGTGGCCTTTCCTGTTAATCCCTCAAGCTACTTGGGCTACAGGACTGCTGCACCCATCTTTCTGCTGGTTCATCTGTTCCAGGGTTTTTCCTGGGGCAATACTTTCTAAGCTTTCAGAGGTTAATAAGGGATGGTGGTTCCCATCTTGGTTCCCAGAACACCCATTTAATCTTTAAAATCCTTTTTGAGCTCTTCTGGGAATTCTTTTTGGACCTGATACAAATTCACATTTTTCTTTTAGGGACTTTGGAATTATCAGTTTTGACTTTATTATCTTCTTCTGTCTTTTTTTTTAATCTTCCCTGTCACCATAGTCACTGTTATAGTCAGGTACTTTTGTTGTTATTTGCTCATTTTCCCTACCTGTTTCCTGATTTTTAACTTCTGCTTTTTATGTATACAGGGGCACTGTTCCAAGCTTCAGGTTTTTTGTGTATCTGTTTCAGGGGAGTCTGTAAGCTTTCAGCTATTCCAAGGTCATAGGATCTAAGGAATGGTGTGTTTAGTACTGTCCTGGATTATGCTTTGGTCTGGATGAACACAAGTAATATTTACCACCTTGAAATTGTGAGCTAAAATTGGACTGATCCACCATAGTTGGACCCATTGTATCTTCACTCTAACATAATGATTCATTTTGGTCCTCTTCAAGAAGGAAGGTCAAAACCCATCCCTATACAAGTTAATTTTAATGTGTATTTCATTATTAAAACATTTCTTGATTTTTTTTCACTATTGTATCACCATCTCTAAGGAGTCTGAAGAATTTTTGTTTTTTATTTTAAAGTAGTTTTTGCTGACTTTCATATTTCTCTCTTGGAAGCAATATTTCAGTCTCTTCTTGTGTTCTAAATAGGTAACCCCTGGCTTCTCTGTTCAATATTTGCTCCTTCTAATGTTATTATTTCTGTTTTCTTTTCTTCCTACCACAAAGATTCCTCTGTTTGGATAATCTTTATCTCCTTTGGTGGAGGTAGGGGAGTGTTGGAGAGGTTTTAATTCCCTAATTCCCTTTCCAGAGTAAACTACACTTTAAGAGCACTGATCCCAGCTATGTTTCTAGTTACCTCCCTTCATTCATGGAAGATCCTTTCCCTTCACCTTTCTGTGCACTGCTGTGACCTCTGCCACTGAATTCCTACTTGAATTCTCTTTTCTTAATATGGCTGAGGAGAATCTTTTATATATCTTACAATATGTGTGGGATTCAGAAAGAGCCACTACAATGGAAGATCTTGGGACACCCCAAAATTAAACCATCACCTTTAAGCTTTTAAGTTGTTATTATTGTTGGGTGATTTTTTTTTTTGTTTGTTTTAGGTTTTGTTTTATTTTTAATTGGTTGTTCCTATCATGAGGAGGTAAGATAAAGTTCAGGACAGTGAGTAAGACTTTTAATTCCTTTGGTATTATGTCATGAAGTTATTATGATAGTCATTGTTTCTCTCTTCTTATCCTGTCAAATAGCTGAAATTATTCTAGTTTTGGGTTATGTTTCCTCTGAGTTTATGTTGGAGAAGTATGCAGATTATGAAGCCACCAAGAAAGAGTTTTTAGAAGCTTCCCCACATTGAAACTCTATTTTGTTTTCAAGTCTTAACTCAAGATTCCTCCTGGATGAGGCCTGTTAGAGAGTCTTTCTCTTCCCCAGTGGTATCCCATTATTTTGGATCCCCAGATAATATAGGTGTATCAACTATACCATACAATTGTACACTTTCTTATATGCTCTTTTTTGAATCATTTTTTAGAGTATAAACTTCCTAGAACGGGTATAATATTTCCTATAACACCTAGGAAGCGATGGGAACACCATACTTATTTAATAAATGTCTATTGTACTGCATTGAAATGATTTTGCTTTTAAAGATTTCTTTTTAACAAGAGCATGGCAAAGGATGAATATTCACTACATACTCTAGGTACCAATTTTCTCCCCACTTTTATGATACAATGTTTTTATATTGTATTAATATAAATGATATACTCTTAAAGAACATTATACTATGAGCATGAAAAGTTACAACAATAATAACATTTTAGTTCTATATTTTTCCAATCTATTTATTGTTTCCTGCATGCATATGAATAGCATTCATGCATTAAAAGCTTTCACATAAGCAAGAATCCTTGCATCAATGCTTACCATTTGGTGAAGTTTTTATGGTTTTGTTAAGTGCAGAAAAGCAGAAAAAAATTATGATAACTAATTGCCTATAACTATAATACATAAATGATTTCAGTCATTTTCATTTGTCAGCTACATTTCCACTGGTTGAAATGACATCCAGGAGCAAGAAATGACTTCAGTGTCTATTGTGTTCCAGAGGGGAAGAGAATCTTCCATGAAGTTTCATTTTTCACTGGTGAATTAATTCAGCTTTTTAAAAATTATTTTATTGAACCAATCCTAATATTAGAGATAATAATAAGACTAAAAGCATCATAGGCAGCTTAAATCTATTTATATGAATTAAGAGGAGGGGGAAGTCAGTCCTGTGCATGAGAGGTTCTTACCTTACTAGGACAGGGTGTTTTTTAATTACTGAATGCACCTCACTTCAGCATAGTTTTTTTGTTTTGTTTTGTTTTCTTTGTTTTGTTTACTTGGGTTTTTTCCTTCTGCTTTGTTTTTATTTTTTTTATACAAGCTGATGATCCTTAATGGCCATTTATCAAATAAATACACAGCTGAGAATTATTATTTTAATATTACACTCACTTTGCAGATTTCCCAGCATTTCTTACTTGAGCCAATTGAAAGTACTATGAAATAATCATATTATTGATTGGGATGGTATTTGGCATATTGTAGACAGTTAATGAATAATTGTTGATTGTTCACTGGAGTAATGAAGGGGACCTACTGATTTCTGGTAGATGATACACTAAGAACCATTTATTTTTATTTTAGAACCTAAGTGAAAGGTTAAACATGTACCCATTTGGTATATAGTTGGTGCAGTGTTACATTTTTCTTAAATCATCATAACAACATTGATGTATATCTAGTAAAAGCAATGAAGCTACTTTAATAATGTGAATGATAGCAATAGCAACAATTACATGACATAGTACCAGCTTTATCCTTGCTACCCCAATTATTGCCATGAGATCATATTGACCAATATACTTGCCAGTAATCCTGGAAAGTGATCAGTAGTTCCTGAGATTCTGGGGACATTGTTACTGAATTTGAATGAGTGAATTAGAACTCTTCCTTCTGGAAAAGAGGAATCAATAGTATTGTGGCCAAGAAAAGAGTTGAACCATAGTTTAGGGAAAATCATCCTTGGAACTTCTAACTGCTCTATATTGTGACCCCCCACTCTTGGCTTTTTTCTTATTCGGAGCCTCTATCAACCTTTATTGTTCCTTAGTTGTTCAATTGTGTCCAACTCTTTATGACCCCATGGACCATAATATCCATAGGGTTTTCTGGGCAAAGAAACTGGAGTAGTTTGTCATTTCATTCTCCAGTGGATTAAAAGAAACAGAATTTAATACATTTGCCCAAGGCCATACAGCTAACAAATATTTGAAACCAGATAAACCTTACAAAGGTCAAATAAGACAAGAGAACCTCAGGACCAGCTTAATAACATACCTATGCAAATATCTGAGTCACGACATTTCAACTAAAAAAAAACTTGCGGATAGGACAAAATTAAGTTATAACAATAATAATAAATGACATTTTAAAGTTTGCAAAGTGCTTTTTTATTTGTTGCTTTATTTGAGCCTCACGATATCTCTATAAATTACACACTACTGCTATTTTCATTTCCTATATTACATATGAGGAAAATGAGTCTCAGAGAAGTTAAATGACTTGAAGAGGCCAAAGAGCTAGTAAATGCTATGGGCAAGAATTGGATCAAGACTTTTTCTTGCTTTCAAATTTTTTTAGAGATTTAGTAACTTGGTAGCTTTTCAATGATCCCTTATAATGAACTTTGTAAAGGGAGAGGAGAAGGATAGAGAAATATGTTTGAAGGGGTCAGGAAGTTATCTCTTTTCTTTTCTGAGGTCAGAAAATACATATCCCTTGATATACAGAGAAGAACTGGACTCAGGACGCCTAAACTGATTGTTTCTATCTTTAAAAATTGAAGTTGCTTTAGGGAGGAAAAAAAAATCCTACCCTATATTTGTATCATTTGGGCCACAAAAAAAAAAAGAAAAGGAAGGGAAAAAAAGGAAAGAAAGAAATACAAAGAAAAATTTTATATAAAAAAAGAATGTCTGAAAAAAAGCACAATATTTATAATAATGAAGACTACTTGCATCTAGCTTCTTAAAATATATGGATTACAGTATAAAGTCTATGGACTATTTTGGGAAAGATAAGTTGGGCAGCCTTGCATATATCTTCACATTGAATTGTTCCCTATAGGAATGTGCATTAGCATTCCAACTATGCAGAGAAAACTTTCTGATCAGAGAACCAGGAAAAGTTTAATCCTGTTATCTTCCAAAAAGTTGTTTAAAAAAAACCCCAGGGAAATATATTACTCCTAACAAAATTGCCTGCCAATTGAAGTCACTTTTGGATTGTATGGTTTCATGAAGATAGAATTATACTGTAGCTTTCTCACCTTTCCCTTATGTCAGAATGGGAAGGGTCATTGTCATTGGGTTGAAGCAGTTTGTTAGAATACCACAGCAAACAGAGACTCATCAAATATTCTCATTCTATAATATGCTTACCACCAAAACAATACTCATCATATAAGACCAAATAGGGTATGTAAAGATGATTACCTATTTAAGACATTTCAATTAATCCATGTTGCTCCCATGAAAACCATGCACATACACACACAAAAAAATCTAGTTAGCTATCTCATACTCAGAAATAAACTACTCTAAGTATTGAACATAATTCTCAAAAGCATTTTAGACTATACAAATAGTAGGAAGGATTGTTCCAAATCAATAATAAGTGAAATTAAACCAAAACAATTTTGAGGTTCCATCTCTCCTCCAACAAAGTGTTAAAGATGATAAAAAGAAAAGAATACTCAATATTGTAGATGGGGTTATGGAAAAAAATTGGCATACTAATACATTGTTATTGAAGTTAGATAATCCAAGAGCTTTGGAAAACAATTTAGAATTATACTAATTAGAAATATACTAATTAGAATTATACTATACTTTATTTCTGTGGTAGCAATGAACTAAAGACAAACATTTTACTTCCAATTGCAAAGTTTGTGTACAAATTATGGCCCATGAAGGTACTAAATTATAACAATGAAATTGAAAAAGAAAAGTGAAGTAAGAAAAAACAAAGAAAGAATATGAATAGGGACTACAACAATGCACATGGAAACAACAACAGCCAAGATAAAAACAAGGCTAAACAAATGAAATGATTAAGTTTGTCACTGCAAAAGCGAGGAGAAAATGGGCCTCACTTTCTTCTTCAAAGAAATAAGGAAGTATGGGTTCGAAATGTTGAATATCCTTTTTTCTTAGTTGATGGGTGAATCACCTTTACTTAACTGATTTTTTTTTCTTCTTTTATTTTTGTTATACAGATGGCTCTTTGGAAAAGGAAATGGAGTGGAGAGATATATGTATTATGGTAGCACAAAATAATATCAATGCAAATTTATAAAGAAAGTGGTTGAAAATAAGATAATGTTTTTTGCTAAAGCACTTATCCTACACATTTGTCATATATAAAAGACAGTTACCTCCAGAAAATAATTTAATCTCATTGATTTTCATTTTCTTTGTTTACAAAACAGAAATAATATTTGTCCTTTCTACCTCAAAGGTATCTCCTGGATCATTGGTTTATTCAGGAGGAGAGGGCTTGTATAGCTCAATGAAACTATGAACTAAGACATGCGGGGTCACCCAAAATAGAGAGTCCATAGTAGAGAGTGATGACAAAAGGTGATCACTAGAAAAAGAAATGGCAAACCATTCTAGTATCTTTGAAAAGAAAAATCCCATGCAAACTATTAAAATGAAAAAATATATGATACCTGAAGACGAATCCTTCAAATTTGAAGGGGTCTAACATACTACTATTGAAGAGTAGAGGACAACTAATTCTAGTACTTATGTAACTAGTATTTACATTACTGGAATTACAAATTAATTCCATTACTAATGAAGTGAGTGGGCCAAAAGGAAGTTTAGCTGCAATGTGTCTGGTAATGAAAGGAAAGTCTGATGCTATAAAGATCAATACTGCATAAGATCTTGGATGTAAGATCTGTGATCCAAGGTAAGTTGGTTGTAGTCAAATAGGAGATGGAAAGATTAAACCTTAACATTTTGGGTGTCAGTGAACTTAAATGAATGGAGTGGGTGAATTTAATTCAGGTGATGACTTAATATGCCACCATGGGCAAGAATTCCTTAGGGAAAAAAATGTGAGTAGCCCTCATAGTCAATTTAAAAAATGGGGGGAAAAGGGGCAGCTATGTGGTGCAGTGGACAGAACACTGCCCCTGAAGTCAGGAGGACTTGACTTCAAATCCAGCCTCAGACCAAACACTTGACACGAACTAGCTGTTTGACTCTGGGCAAGCCACTTAACCCCAAATGCCAAAAAATTAAAAAAAAAATTAAAAAAAAATACTACTGGGGTATAATCTCAAAAATGACAGTTATATTTGTTTGAATCCAAGCAAAACATTACATGTTACAGTAATACAAATTTATGTTCCAACCAATGATGCAAAACAGGCCAAAGCAACAAAGACCCACAACATCTTCTAGAAATAACACAAAAAAGTTGTCACATTAATCACAAGGAATTTAAATGCTAAAGTAGAAAATTTAAAAATTGGAATAAAGGTAAGTTTGGCCTTGAAGTACAAAATTAATCAGGGCAGAGACTAAGAGTTTGATGGAGAAAATTCACTGATAAAAGTAACAACCCAAAAGGTGACTGACTCTACACATGGACACATTCATCTGGTGCTGTCCACGTGTAGAGTCAGTTGCCTTTTGGGTGTTCAATGTTAAAATCATATTGATTATGTACTTTTCAGTAAATTTAAGAAGCTCTATACAGTCAGTTAAAAGAAGACCTGGAGTTGACTGTGATTTAGATCATGGGTTTTTGTTGCAAAATTCAGACTTAAATTGGAGAAAGTATAGAAAATCATCAGACTATATAAGTATGACCTAAATAATATCTCTTATGATTATGAAGTAGAAGTAATGAAAATATTGAAGGGATTAGATCTTGTAGATAGAGCACCTGAAGAACTACGGACAGAAGTTTGTAACATTGTACAAAAGACAGCAACAACAACAACAAATCCAAAGGAAAAAGAAAAGCAAATAAACAAAATAGATGTCTTTAAAAGTTGCTGAGGAAAGGAGAGCAAAAGGTGAGGTAGAAAGGGAACACTATGCCCAACTGAATGCAGAATACCAGAGAATAGAAAAGGGAGATAAGGTTTTCTTAAATGAGCAATGCAATAAAAGAAACAAAATTGTAAAGTCAAGAGATCTTTTCAAGACAATCAGAGATATCAAGAGAAGATTTCATACAAAAATTGGCATGATAAAAGTGAAAAAAATGGTAGGGACTTAACAGAAATAGAAGAGATTAAGAAGAGAAGGAAGAATATACAGAAGAACTATATAAGAGATATCTTAAAATCAGTAGTAATTATGGTGATGTGGTTACTGATCTAGAGTCCTACATTTTTTTTTCAGCCAGAGACAAGGTTTATTAAAGATCTGCCATATTGGCCAGCCTCTTAAGGAATATGAACATTTGTGTCACTAATGCAATCAAACTAGCTGTTAAGAAACTGAGCCCCTTACCAGAGACACGATGGACCTATATACAGAAAGACTGTGGGAGGAATCTAGGAGTGACCGAGTAATTTGGGGTGACTGAAGGAGGGGTTTAAGAAGGATCTGGATGGGAGTGGCCAGTAAACTGGGGTGGACATAATGCCAGAGACCTGGACCACTTTGCCAAGAGAGAATGGAGTCTAGATAAGATTAAGGGTGGGAAGTGGCCAGGGGCAATTTGGAGGTAACAGAACAGAGTTGGGAGACTGGGCATAACCACAATGAAAGGCTAATTGATAAGATTATAGCCCCAGGCTAATGCCAGAGATTTGGCCAGGTCTGAAAGTCCAGGGTTTTTCCTTTTTGGGATCCAGATACCAAAGACATCGTCTTTTCCTGTTAGGGGTTCAGATCCCACCCCTATCATTCCCCCCTCAAATAAATGGGACACAAATTCTTATTGGTGAGGGATGAAGGTCTCACCTTCTGAAACTGCTTCCTGCTGGCAAAGACCATAAAGCTGCCACTACCTTGAGGGGGTCCCAAAGAGGCTGGCTGGATTTGAGTACAGGCTGCATCCAGAGGATGATAGGGGGATATTGGTTGGTACCCTCCATTTGCTACCAAATGTAGTGAATGACCTGTAGTCTGGAAGACACATATCTGACAGAAAAGACTGCAGGGCCCAGATATAGGGAGAAGTTAAAGTGTAAGAGCCCCATTAAAATCATTTGCATTTGACTTACAGGATTATCTGATCTTGTTACTTTTTCTAAAGTTTAAGTAACACTTTTTCTGGTAAAAATTTTCCATCCCAGGGTTTAATAGTTGTACAAATGAATTTGCCAAAGGCTGACTTCCATTTCAGTAATCACTCAAATTCTCCTCCCCAAACCAAACTGAAGATGTTTCTGATTTAATTTCAGTTGTTTAAAGGTATTGAAAGACTACACATTCAGGTCAAAGCAGCAAGATCTCACACACCTGCATTTGAAGAGGTCTAGAGTTTGGGGTGCTGCTGCAAACTCCCAAGGTTGTGTCACCAGGCCCTGCCTAAATGAATTCAACTCAAATCTTCTTCCAGCCAGAGAAAAAGTTTATTAGTGATAAAACGTATAGGCCAGGTGACCCCCATAAGGAGGAGTGAGCATGAGAAAAGCTCAGCTTTGGGGCATGAGGGATTCTCAGCATCTGAATGGGGGCCAGGGTAGATCTTACATACACTAAAGTAACTTTGGGTAGCCTGTGGAGGAGGCTGGGAAAGGGTCCAGGTAAGAATTCCAATTGGAAGGTCTCAGTGATTGAACAGACAATGGGAATAGATAATGAAGGGAACTGGAAGGTAGAAATTTGAAAGTCATCTGCATAAGATCAAAAGGCTGGGCTAGGGCTTTGTAAGGGAGATAAGGGGACTTAATAAGGAAAATGAAAGTTTAAGGGTTTTCTGGGGTCTGTAGACAAAGGAAGACAGATTCTTTTTAGGGCAAGGGGCAAAAGTACAACTGAATAAGATCAAAAGGCAGGTCTAAAGCTTTCAAAGGGAGATGAGGAGCTGGGGCCTGTAAACAAATGGGAGTCAGATTCCCTTTGGTGCAAGGTACTAAAATCTCTGATTGGGTCTACACCCCATCACATTGATCTTTTACTGACCACTTGCTCTGATTGTAGAAATTTGTTATAAAAGGATAAAGCAGGGACTAGATTTAGGGCCCAAATATGACAAGATAAAACATTCTTAGCTCTGTTTGGATTCAGATAATTCAGTTTTCTGACTGTGCAGTATCAAATCCACCTCATAGAAAGACTCAGGAATAGTCAGGTGGGTAACATTCCTTTTCAAAGGAACATAATGGGTAAACTAAGCCAGGAGGATCCCATCTTGGACTGAGGCTAAAATTGTCCTCTCAGCTTTTTCTGATGTTAACTTCTTACCAATATCATATTCTCACTGAGTTGCTTGTGGAATTTCTCTTAGATGGTGGATTATTGATTTTTGGTGGATTATTATGATCCATCAGACAACTCAAATTAAAATCCCATGAGCTTTTACCTTAAAGAGCAAGTTTGACTAATCATAGAGTAGGAAAAACTTTTCCAGGATTTACATCTCAAATTTAAATTTGTCCTGGTGTAAAAAGCCAATTGTTAGAGATTATTTTTATGCACTTGCAAATTCTCAGCAAGACAAAACTCAAAGCTTTTTGGCAAGTTTACACATTAAAATAACCAACTATAGCCAAATTGTTTTAGCAGGTACTAAATTATGAAAAGTTGCTTCACATAACTGATACAAAAAGTTCACCCATTGTCAGTCTGGTGACTTCAGTTTTGTTAAATGCATTTCCAAATTACTTTACACAGAGAATCAACATCTCATCATTAACAGTTAAAACTACAACTTTAAGAGTGTGCTTACCCAAGTTCAGAGGATAGTTTCTTTCAGCAAGATGTGCCAAAACTAGGTGATGCTTCCAGGCAAAGGTTGCCTTAGGGCCCAAGGTCATTGCCAATGGAGCCCACACTTTAGCTGCTGACCCTCTCCCCCTCTTTCCTTTCACCAGGTGGGGGTGGGTGAATTCAAAGGTGTGCAGGAGGGTGAAACTCTCTTCTCCTATGGGAGGGATTAACAAATACCCTCTTGACTCAAGGGAAGGGAATGGGAGAAGGGAGTAACCAGGGTCGTAAGGAGGTATTTCAAAACTCTTTAATGATTGATCACAAAACCTCCAGAATCTGCTAAGATGTTTTTACCTGTTCTAACTTTTCCCTGTAACCTCCATGAAGAAGGATTCAGGGGTACAGAGTGAAGAGAGTAAGTAAGCCTCAAGGAACCCAAAAAGCACCTGCAGTTTTCCAATTCCCTGGTGCCTAGAGAATTGAGAGAATTGGGCATACACTTCTAGACAGGGCATCCATCTTTGTCCCCTATTCTGTGGAAGGTGTGCCCAGATCCATGGCCTTATACTGAACCAGTGGACAGAGAGCCTGAGAGCATCAGGCCAAGTGTGAGACAGTCTCATAACTGACTGCCCAAAAAGCACCTCCAAACCTTGATAGGTACTTGGAGAGTAACCCCAACTTCAAGACAAGAAAGAAAGGGGGAAGGCTTACATACCTTCCAATTTTGGCTAGAGAAGAACTTGGGGTTAGGTAGCTTCCCTGTACAGGCCACCAAAATGTTGAAATTTAGGGGTTTAGGGGTGCTGTGACCCCAAAATAATGACATACAGGTCCTGCCCAAAATAATTTGACCCAAGCCTTCTTTTAGCCAGGGACAAGGTTTGTTAAAGATCTGCCTTATTGGCCAGACTCATAAGGAATCTGAACATTTGTATTGCTAATGCAATCGGGCCAGATTTTAAGAATCTGAGTTCTTACATTATTTAAAATTAAGTTAAGTGGGCCTTATGAAGCATTGCTAATATTAAGACTAGAGGAGGTTATAAAATTCCAGCTGAACTATTTAAAATCCTAACATATAATGCTGTTCTAGGGCTGCTTTTTACTATGCCAGCAAAACTCAACAATGGAAAACTCAATGGCCACTACATTGGAAAAGATCAGTTTATGTCCCAGTCCTAACAAAGGGCAATGCCAAGGAATGTTCAAATAACTAAAAAAAATAGTATGTTCATTTTACATGTCATCAAGGTTATGTTCAAAATTTTAGAAGTCAGGCTTCAGAAATATGTGAACTGAGAATCACTAGATAAGCAGGCTGGTTTTCAAAGAAGCAGATAAACTAGAGACCAAATTGCCAACATTGGTTGAATCATAGAGAAAACAAGGGAGTTCCAGAAAAAAAAAAAAGGATAGAAAACAACAACAACAATAAAAACCACACCTGCTCCTGCTTCATTGACTACACTAAAACTTTGACTAAGTGGATCACAACAAAATATAGCAAGTCCTCAAAAGATGGAAGTACCAGATCTGAGGAACCTGTATTCATGTCAAGAAGTTACATTTCCTACTTAACATAGAACAAGTGATTGGTTTAAGATTGAAAAAGGAGTACCACAAGGCTGCACATTGTCATCTTATTTATTTGATTATTTTTATACTACATCATATAAAGTTCCAGGCTGGTGAAATCAAAAGTCAGAATTAAAGTTTTTGAGAGGAATATCAACAATCTCATTTACACAGATGATGTCACTCTGTTAGCAGAAAGAGAAGAAAAATTAAGTTGCCTCCTATGAAGGTAAAAGAGGGGAGTGTGAAAGCTGGCTTGAAAAATAACATTAAAAAATAAATAGATCCTGGCAACTGGTCCCATCACTTCCTGGTAAACAGAAGGAGAAGAAACAGAAGCAGTATCAGATTTTATATTATTGGGCTCAAAGATCAATGCAGACAATGACAGAAGCCAAGAAAAGTGGGAACTTGTTTCTTGGAAGGAAAGCTATGGAAAATCTGGACAGTATAATAAAAAGCTAAGGTATTACCCTGCTGCAAAGGTCTACATAGTCAAAGCTGAGTTTTTTCTTTGTTTGCTTTTTCCCAATAGCAATATATAATTGTAAGAGTTGGACTATAAGGAAATCTGAGTGATAATCAATAGTTTTGAATTTCATTGCTGAAGAAGACATTCTGAGAGTCTCTTGGACAGCAAGGAAATCGAATTAGTCAATAGTTAAGGAAAGTAATTTAGACTATTCACTGGAACATTAAATACTAAAGCTGAAGCTCAAATACTTTGGTAACACAATGAGAGAAAGGACTCATTATAAAACACCCTGAAGTTGGGAAAGAATAAGGGCAAAAGGAAAGGGATAGAAGAAGATGTAGTATCATGGAAGCAATGAATATGAGTTTGAACATACTTTTGGAAATAATGGAGGATAGAAGGGCCTGACATGCTGCAGTCTGTAGGGTCACGAAGATTCAGACACTACTGAACAACTGAACAACAAAAACCTTACTGAATTGAAACAAAGAAACATCTAATTTTAATTTCATGACATTTGTAGAGTGCTGATATTATTGACAAAGCTACTTACTACAATGATGCTGACTTAAATGCATGAACATCTGTCCATTCTGTATGGCTCCTGTTCATATTCTGTTTTCAGATTTTTGCACAGATTGCATGCTGTGTATTCCCAGTGTAGAATGCTGGTAGTCCATTGCTTCAAATATTGCCTCTATCATTTACCAACTATGTGACTCTTGGTAAGTCATTTAATCAAAACCTCAATTTCCCCATCAGTAGCATGGATATTGAGATATCTGTAATACCTCCATACTTCACAGGGTTGTTGAGCAACTTTGATGGTAAACTATTTTGACTTTTCAACTAGAAGTGCTACACTAATTATAGTATATAATTATAATAATAATAACAATAATAATAATAATAATAATAATAATAATGATATACACATAGTGCAGTCCATATCATCAGTATACATTTCTCCAGTGACACCAATATAGCACTTCTTTTTCAAGGTTATCATCATGTAATGTGTTGCACCCTACTCATTCTTATCATGTGATTCTGTCCTATGTCTCAACCTTCATTCTTCAGAGCATATGTTATCCCAATAATATAACATCACTCCCAAAAAGAATATTATTAAAAAGAACATTTCTTTACATATGTGCATATATGGTCATTGGCATGATCCTACTCATTTGATTTTCATTTACCCCATTCCTTACTACAGTTCTCATTTGTTTTGTTACAGGTAAAAGCCAAATAAAGGTCTCCCAAAAAGAGCTTGTGGTCAAAGCTTAAAATAGTGCTGTAACCATAGTGTAAGCTCTGTAAAACTCTTGATAAAAATGTTTAATAATGGACTGAATAATTGAAGCAGAATAGTAACCAATGGTAGAATAAATATAACACCTGGCAATCTAAGTTTCCATTTCTACTAATACTCCATCATTACATTTTCAAATGCAGGGTCCCTAAGTTATAAAAAAAAAAAAAACAGGTCATATCGTCTAGCTTTTTTTTCTTTGGAAAGGCAAAGGGGGAGCACATAAGAATTCATTCTTATTTTTATGAAGAAACAAAGGAAGAAAAAGGTCAGTAAATTGACTTATGGTAATGAGAATTGTCATCAAAAAATTTCTTATACATTTAGTTTTAATTTTATTCACTTTTTTATTTTTTAACCATTAAGTACATATTTGTAGAAATGGAAAACAATCTACTTCCTATGTCTAGCAATTTTATTATTGTTGTTCACTCATGTCCAACTCTTTGGAACACATTTAGAGTTTTCTTGGCAAAGATACTGGAACAGTTTGCCATTTCCTTCTCCAGCTCATTTTACAGATGAGGAAACTGAGGCAAATGGGGTTAAGGGACTTGCCCAGAGTCAAACATCTAGTAAGGATCTGAGGCTAGATTTGAACTCAGATCTTCCAAAATCACGGCTCGCAGCTTTATCCATTGCGCAACCTAATTGCCATTAAATTAAAAAAAAATCTGATTCATTCCATTACATCGAAAAAATAGGAAAACTATGTTTTTCTCATTAGTAATATTGATATCTACTCAATGTCAAGGTATCAAGGGAGAGCTCCTCAGCATATTAAATGGACTTGCCTGTGGAGTTCAGGCAAAGGAGTTATTTAGTATGACAAAGTATGCACGAATTGTGGCCCACTCATTTGAAGAGAGAGATCACACAGGTAAACTCACACATCCAATGAAGGAATGACTCTCAGAATAGAGTCTTATTAAGGGGAAAGGAGCAATAAGAAGAGATGTCATAGGAATAATGTTCTTCCCCAATTGATAAAGATCTAAGGATATAAACACATAGTTCTCAGATGAAGAAATTAAAGCCATCTATAGTCATATGAAAAAATGCTCTAAATCATTATTGATTAGAGAAATGCAAATCAAAACAGTTCTGAGGTACCACATCACATCTATCAGATTGGCCAACATGAAAATGATAAATGTTGGAGATGTGGGAAAACTGGAACACTAACGCATTGTTGGCAGAGTTCTGAAATGATCGAACCATTTTGGAGAACAATTTGGAACTACGCCCAAAGGGCTATAAAAATGTGCATACCCTTTCATCCAGCAATAGCATTTCTAAGGCTATATCCCAAAGAGATCATACAAATGGGAAAAGGACCCACATGTACAAAAATATTCATAGCAGCTCTTTTTGTGGTGGCAAAGACTTGGAAATTGAGAGGATGCCTATCAATTGGGGAATGGCTGAGCAAGTTGTGGTATATGAACATAATGGAATACTATTGTGCTTAAAAGAAATTATGAACAGCCTGACTTCAGAAAAACCTGGAAAGACTTGTATGGTCTGATGCTGAGTGAAATGAGCAGAACCAAGAGAACGTTGTACACAATAACAACCACATTGTGCAATGACTAATATTGATAAACTTAATCCTTCCCAGCAATACAAGGATCTGAGACATCTCCAGAGGCCTCATGATGGAAAATGCTATCCACATCCAAAGAAAGAACTATGAAAGTTGAATTGCTATTTTTTTTCTTCTGTTGAGTTTTGTTTCCTCTTTCTGATGGTTCCTCCTTTTGGTTTTAATTTTTACTTACAACACCACTAATGTGAAAATATGTTTAATAGGAATGTAAATGTATAGCCTATATAAGATTGTGCACCATCTTGGGGAAGGTGGTGGGGAGGAAGGGGGAGAAAAATTTAAAACTCAAAAGCATATGGAAGTAATTGTTTATAAATCAAAATAAATTAATAATATTTTAAAAAAAGAAAAAAAAAGAAAAAATATTCTTTCAAAATAATACCTGAAATGGTGTAAAAAAAAAAGTAAGACATTTCAAAAATGGCAGGTGTATGGCTCAACATTTATAAATTATCTTTTGGGTAAATTAATGTAAAATATCATATAGTCCAACACTATAAAAGGAAAGATGTCTGAGTGCTGTGGGGGGGGGAATGAGAAAGGGAAAGTTAATACATCTGGCTTAGACAATGCACTGTCTATTTTTAAAAATTCATTAGCATTTCAGTACTATGCAAGGCAGCTTGAACAGCCTTTGTGTGTTGGGACTAGTTTCTATTACAATAGTGATTGTGAGAAGAAAGCAAAACAATAAGGGCCCTGGAGACCAAGCTTCACTCTTGTACTTCTAAAGAAAACAAGGAAACTGAGAACATAAGCAAGGTAATTGATCCCTAGGTACTTTCTTGTCATGTCAAAATGGACATAGATAGCAATGCAGGCTGAAGTAGGTGCAAATTCTCTTTCTGTTCTGTCTCTATTGATACACTTGAAATATTTCTTCTGAGGTACTGATAGCTAAGTGGCAGAAAAATCAGCAGTGGATATTCCATCTTTTAATGCAGTTCAATTTTCAAATGTAACTCTTCCTTTTCTCACTAAACACATTTAAATGTTTGCCAACTTTCACTGTGTTGCAATGTGGGCATATCCAATTTTAAGTATACCCAATATATAAATCCCTATTTCTCCCTATTAAAAAACTATATATTGCAATCACACACTATTGCAATCACATGTATACGTGTGTGTGTTTGTGATTCTTTTTTACAGCCTAATACGTCCCTGAAATGTTGGATTTAAATTTAGTCTCCATCAAACTTATTACATCCATTGTTGATAAAATGACTTATTCTCTAAAACATTTTGGTTTTTAAGGGTTTTTGTTGTTGTTGCTACTTGTTTCTGCCATGTATTACTATTCTGTCATTTGTTTTACATATTTTAATTAATACTTTTATTATACAGTACCTTCAGGCATTTTATCAAGGGATAAAAGCACATTTTTAATTGAATGAATAAATGTTATGCAACATCTTGAATAGTGATAAGTGGTTCTGGAGAAGTTATTCAAGACTTTTGCATCAAAATTCAATTTAGCAGATGAAATATTTACCAGTATTTTGGAATTCCAAAGAACTTGTGGGTTTCTGGTACTAAATACCCTGCTTTCCCATCTCTTAGGCATTAAACTTCTTTGTCATCTAGGATTTGTCTTTTTCTTGCTCCTTAATTTTAAGTGTTCCCTAATGCCTTGGCTTTGACCTGGTCACTCTTTATACTTCTTTACTGGGTGCTCTCTCCATTCACAATATTTTAATCATGCAGATGACTCCCAATCTTATTTCTGCACTCTCAAAGTCTTTTCAGATATCCAGTCCCAAATGTCCAACTTCCTGTTGTATACATAAGAGTAACTCCAGTACCTCAAATTTACCATGTTCAGTGCTAAACAGACATTATCTTCTTTCTTTTTTAAAAATACTTTATTTATTTTTAGTTTTCAACATTCACTTCCAGAAGATTTGGAGTTCAAAATTTCTCACCATCTCATCCCTCCCCCCACCACAAGACAGCATGCATTCTGATTACCCCTTCTCCTAACCTGCCCTACCTTCTGTCTCTCTCTCCCTTCTCTTGTTCACTTCTCTTCAATTTTCCTGTAGGGCAGGATAGATTTCTATACCCCATTGCCTGTATAGCTTATTTCCCAATTGCATGTGAAAACAATTTTTTTCAACTTTTTTTTTAAAACTTTGGGTTTCAAATTTTCTCCACTCTTCCCTCCCCACCTACTCTCATTGAGAAGGCAAGCAATTTAATACATGTTATACATACATAGTCATGCAAAACACTTCCATATTACTCATGTTGTGAAAAACTAATTATATTTCCCTTCATCCTATCCCGCCCCCCCAATTGAGTGTGTATATTACTTCCTCATTAAGCCAAATCAGATGAGAATAAGATTCACTCATTCCTTCACATTCCACCATTTTCCCTCCCCTGTAAAAAACATTTTCTTGTCTGTTTTATGTGAGATAATTTACCTCATTCTACCTCTCCCTTTCTCCTCATTCACAGACTTTTCCTACTGACCTAAGTTGTCTTTTGTGTTCATGGGTTGGGAAGTCTGGAATCCACCACAGCTGCCCGTAATTCAATCCTCTGAGGCCTGCTCCAGGTTCACTGCTGCCTGCATGCCCATGCCAAACTGCACTCCTCTCCCTGCTTGGCACTATATACCTTTCCAATCAACCATCCAGGTTGTCTTGGGCTGGAAATTTGTTTCACTCTGTCTTTTTGTGGGTTCTGCTGCTTTAGGATTTGTTTAGAACCATTTTTTACTGGTATTGAGAGGGGTTTGGGGGAGGGCTCAAGCAAATCACTGCTTTTACTCTGCCATCTTGGCTTTGCCTCATTTCTTTATGTCTCCAGTTTTCAGCACAGTTCCTGTTACATAATAGAGGCATAATGAATGCTTCTTTTTTTTTTTTAATAAATCTGTGCTTCCTCCTAACTTTTCTATGTTTATCAATGGGAGGTTGAATGAATCAATAAATATCTTTCTGAATAATTCTTTGGGTGCATATGCTTATTAAAACATACAGGAAGGAGGCTAGTTTGTGTAATGGATAAAATATTGGACCTGTAATCAAATCTAGCCTCTAACATTTGTTAGCTCTGTGACCCTTGGCAAGTCATTTAACTCTATTTGCTTCAATTTCCTCATCTGTAAAATGAGCTGGAGAAAGAAATGGAAAACTACTCCACTATCTTTATTAAGAAAACCCCAAATGGAGTCACAAAAGTGGACGTGACTCAAACAAAATGAAACAAAACAAAACAACAACAATAACATTCATGCTTATGAAACGTTGATATATAAAGAGCCAAGTAGATGATCACTCTGTAGTAGGTGCTGATGAAACCTTAACTAGTACATACTGCATGCATGATATTTGTTTGGTGTTTGAGATATGAAAACTGTACTTGCCTTTAAAAAGCATAAGTTCTCCTTGGGGGCCACAACTTGCAAACTGATAAATATGTACACAGTGACTTGGGGATAAAAAAGATCACTACCAACTAGGGGAATCAGAAAAAAAGGTTTCCCTAATGCAGTATAATAGTCTTATAGTGCTGTAAGGTTTACAATGCATTTTACATATGCTATGACTTCTGAATCACTTAAATCTATGAAATATATGTTATTTGCCCCAATCTGTGAAATATATGTTGTTTTACCCCATTGAACAGATTAAACTGAGGCTGAAATTTTCAGTTGACTTACCTGTTTATACAGAGCTAGTAGGTATCTGAGGCAGGATATGAGAAGTACCATATAAGCTAAACCTTAGAGGAAGTGCAGTATTGTAATAAAAAAAAAATAGAATAATTGATATTAGGATTGCACTTTAAAGTTAGCAGTCCTTTCCTTTACATATCTTATAAGGGAAGCAAGGAAGTAATAATTTAAATGCCTACTTTGTGGGAGATACTGTGCTAAACACTTTATAAATATCATATTTGATCTTCACAACAAGCATTGAAAGTGGGTGCTATTATTATCCCCATTTTATAGTTGAAAAAACTGAGTTAATTGACTTGCACAGAGTCATATAGCTAGTATGAGTCTAGTATGAGTCTAAGACTGAATTTTAACTGATGTCTTCATGACTCTAGGCAGGCCTAGACTCAAACCACTCTGCCACTGAGGTCTCATTCTTATTTCACTTGCTTATCACAATATAATGAAAGTGTTTTAAAGTGGTTACAAAGCCATCTTTGGAGTCATGAACAACCAGGTGAATTCCTGCCCTTGACATTCACTTATAATGTGGTGTCTGACACATCACTTAGTGTCTCGGTACCCCAAAGTATTCTCTGAGACTATAAATGATTGAGAAGATGTTGGCCTCTCTTGGTAGAGGAAATTCCTCATCAGAAATTCCCTGTCCTTTCCTCCTATGCATTTGTGTGGTAGACTTCCATATATCCAATGGATTTTTTTTCTCCTAAATTCCTGGTAACTGCTGTAGTTAATTCTTCTGGTGGTTGCTCAGGAGACTCAGCCCAGAGGTGAATGCTGGCCATTAATATTTGCCTGCTAGACTGAGGTGATCCCTGTTACTCTTTTCCCCAGAGGCATCTGCCCATGTGTTCTATGGATAGGATGAAGCACATGAAAAGAGTCAGTCAGCTGAATATAAAGAAAAGACTTGCTTCTCCAGCAGCAGGCTGGACCCCCAATCTTGGTCAGGCATATCACAAATGATTTTGAGTGGGTCAGCACCCTTACTGTCCAAGTAGTCAGGAAAATGAAGGTTGTTCAAACACTTCAACAGGAGAACAAAGTAAACTTTTGTCTTTCCTTTCTCAAAGTCCTTGCTGGAAAGCTTCATAAATACTGTCATGGGGATACTTCCCTCTGGAGGAAGACATCTTTCTCTTTGCGGCATGCCTCCAATAGAATGGTCTATCACCTCTGTATAGGAGCCAAGCAGGCCCTGAACTTGCTTCCTCCATCCTTTTTTTCCTGCCCAATTTCAACACTGGAGAGCACCTTCCTATGAAAATGGGTCTCATGCTATAACAGTCTAATTCAGCCACCTGATCACTCTCAAATTTGAATAATGCTCCTAGTCTAGCTCTCTAGAATGTTTCTATACCTATCCTGTTGCACAGGGAAGTTAAAGCCTCATCTGAATGATTTTTACAAAACAAAGTAGTTCTTTTGTTAATATCTTGGGGCTTGGACATGTGGCAAGTGTCACTTAGAAATAATGGGGCTGGAAGGCTTAGACTTTTTGCCAACAAGACTCTTACACTAATTGGTGGATGGTTGAAGCTACACTATGATGCTTGATCCAAGGCAGGTGAAGAATAGACTACAGCTATGGAAAACGTCTTCAGAACTATAATGTCACTGTCCATCTCTTGCCCACAGGCTAGGTCACTTTAGTTTTAAAAATGTGCACTTGGTGGGGACCTGAAGGCAGTACCACCACTCAGGACTGCTGGTGGGAAAATGATTCCACTCACCATAGGTTCAGGGTTGGCACTGAGTGGTCATTTCAAATTCTTCTATGAAGTATTACATACATGGCACGATTCTGTGTAAGTTCAGTGCTGCAGGGATATTGTAGCTTAAGGGAAGGAGTGGGAAACCCCAGAACTCCAAAGACAGATGGGAGCTGAATAAGGCATAGAAAGAACAATGCAATTCCTATCTGGACAGAGGTGACAGAGTGTTGTTACTATTGTTATCTTGGGTTATTCTGGTACATAAATTCTTCCACAGAAGTACAACACTAGTTCAGTCTGGGGGAAGGGCAGACTTGTGTCAGAGGCCTTTCAGGAACCCACCAGTGACCATTGTCCACATAACATGTAAAGTGAATATCTTGATATCCTGAACAGAAACATGGAGATGATATCCAGTGCATGGGAGAGGAAATAAGGGAGAGATATCATACTCCTCAAGCTGCAAAACTTATATACATTGTTTTGCCTGGAACAAAGTCCAGTCTCCTGCAGAATAGCCATGTTGGACTCTTTCTTATCTACTTCCTGGTCAGGGATTAACCTAGATATCTTGAATGTTCTCTTTCTTTTCTTCCACCAAATCTTGAGCTTTGCTTGGGGAGAGGAGAAAATTAAAAATCTAGAACCTGCTTCCTTTTGTTCCTTCTCTAGGGTTAAAGCTACATCCTTCAGGTACACAGACCTTGGATTTACATTTGTTTAGAGAGTTTTGATGACAGGTTCAAAGATCTTTTTATTCAAGCAACACCTTCTTGCTCCTGCAGTCCAAGACCTCTTCATCAGGATAAAAGTAACTCCATTTATTTCAAGGAGGTTGGGGAGTTAAATCCCCACATCATAAGGGTGTGGTAGCATGATGTATGCCAAGCTCCAAACATAAACCTCTCTTTTCTTTATATGACGCTGCCTCCCATATTTTATTGCATTACTCTTATATTTAGTACTTCAAGGATATGTGAGTTTGTAAAGCAGAAACTTGCTTTACCAGTAAAGATTTCACCTTGTCTCTGGGTAAATGGATAAGACCTTAGAGATGACTGAAAAAATCAGGTAACCAATCTAGTACCAAGGCTCTCTGAATATAGCAAGCATGGTACTACCAAGGCCCACTCAATTGACAAGCCCATAGCCAGAGCCTTTCCATAGTGGGAGAACCTGTGAGAATATGGGCGTTTTTGTGTCACCTCAATACTCTAAAAGACAGTGAGATACAGCAGATTCAGAAGATGCCTTGGAAGTCAGGAATTCAGGGATCAATTCCTGTCTCTGATATATCTTGGATGTGTAAGCCTGGGAAAGTTGCTTACTATAATATACTAATGCTTCAAAGCATTAGTTAAACATATAATTGCAGATGGTTCTGTCTGAATAGACTTAAACTGCCTTCTAGAAGCTTATTATCTATATATATACCTTCCATTTTAGGTCCTTGGAGGACAAAATCATTTAAAAGAGCAGTGAAACTGAAAAAAAAAAAGAACCACAACTTTCTTGTATTTACATTAAAAAATCTGGATAGCTCTAAATATCTGCACACTTATTGTTTATATAGAAGAACTAATGATTTACCTAATATTAATCATCACTGACTCATGCAAGCTGTCTAGCCTGTTTTAAGATTTAGATCCCAGTTCAATGGCCCATATAAGAGAAATGTTCCTATTGTTTGTAATCACAACAGATATTACTTTGCCTACACATAGACACTCACAAAAACAAGCCATTAGAGATAAATGGCATGGCAGGTAAGTGGCACAGTGGATAGAGCACTGGCCCTAGAGTGAGTCAGACCTGAATTCAAATCTGTCCTCAGACACATAAAGTTCACTAACTATGTGACTCTGGGCAAGTCGCTTAAGCCCAATTGCCTCACCAAAAAAAAAAAAAATGGTGATCATTCCTATTTAAAAGACCTTGGGGGTGGGGCAGAGGAGAAGATATCTTTACTCCTTTAGATAACCTAATCCAGTGCTAATCCTTATCATTAGCAAATCATTTTTGTTCTAGCAGAATTCTCCAGTTTGCGCTAACTCAGCCTCTCAGTTTTACTAGATCTAAGATATCAGAATCTATCATGTGATTTTCTTCAAATTTGGCATAAGAGGATAAATAAGGGAATGAGTCAAGTAGGAAGTAGAAGATGGGGAGTTTATTCCATTTGTCCCCAGTAGAAATCTGACAGGTATTGTGCTCACCTTGGGATTGGTATGATCATGATTACCCATTGTTTCTGAAAGTTTTATTCTGGGCATTAAGCATTAAGGTGAAGATATTAAATATGTGGTCATTGCATATATATCTTTTTATAACTATGAATATATCTATTTTCATGTGTTTATCTTTCTATATTCAGAGTATATAGAAAGTTGATAAAGATATAGCCATAACAACTATAAATATATAGACAACAGTGCTACCTTTACATACTTATTTGGACATAATGAGTAGATAATGATACCTGCTTTAATATGTGTGTATACATATACATATATGTAACACATGTGTTTGTGTATATATACATATATGTATATATGTATATATGTAAATGTAATTTTGTGGTTTGAGAACTCCTTCTACTTACAGAGACCACCACTTACTGATAATTCAGTGTTAAGGAATTTTCTGAGTTCATAATGTCTTGCCCATTGTCATACATCTATCATATACCAGATGTAGAATTCAGACATAGGTCTTTATGAATAAAATCCATCTTTCTTTCTACTACATAATCCTTGGCCCATGGTTTGAACTCTTAGAAAATTTCTAGAAGGCTGGGTCAAGGAGCACTTACCAGTAAGTGCTCCCATCTGCTGCTGTCTCTGATTGCATGATTCCCTCATTTCCAGTGGCTTTGTAGACCCTTTTGGTTGCAAATATGATGGAGAGATATGTTCCCTAATTCATGAATTATTCTATATGTTCCTCCCACCTCCCCACCATCTCATGGTAATCTAATTATAGTTCCCAAGCTTAACTTTTCTCCATATTCAGTACTGGTTCACAACTGGTTCATTTAAATATCTGTGTATTTTCTTTTATAGACTCATATTCATAATAGTCTGACCCAGTGAAATTATCTCAGATTTCAAAGACTCATTCATATTCCATTGAGTATAAATGTGTCAATACTCAGAATAATATCTGTCAATTATCTGTCAATATGAGGAAGCTTGTAAATTCCCAAAAGTGTATTCTATTAACTTTGGCAAGTTATATCATCTATCAGTATCGTTATCTACTTATTATGTCCAAATATCTATGTACAGTTAGCACTCACCTATATATTTATAGTGGTTATAGCTATATCTTTTTGACTTTCTATATACTCTGCATGTAGAAAGATAAATAGACACATGAAAATAGATATATTCATAGTTATAAAAAGATATATATGCAATAGCCACATATATAATATCTTCACTTTAATGATGAATGCCCAGAATAAAACTTTCAGAAACAATGGACAATCATGATACTTTTAAAGACTTTCAGAGGGAGAAGTATGTGTGCCCTTTTTGAAAGTGATTATTTGCTTGCATGTCTATCTATCTATCTATATGTCTACCTATTTATCTACCATAGATACCATAGATTTATACATATAGGTAGAACTATATACATAACTATAATTAATTGATCTGTCTACACACAAAACTAACTACATACTTATCTATAATGAACTCCTAGTACATAGATAGATAAGGGATGAATAGGTGGATAGATTTTTTAAATGTCATAGAAGCAGAAGCCTTGAATTGGGAAATATAAGCACAAGCTTCCCAGCATAGGAATACATATTTACCAAAGCAGTTTTTCCTCACATTAGTATGAAGTTATGAAATACAAGTGTTACAAAAATAAATATTATTACAAATGAAAATATTATAATTTAGATCATAAATATATTTAGAATCTAGGTATACTAAGTAAACTGCATAATAAACCTTAACACATTATACCTATATTGCTTTCCCCCCTTAAAACAATGGAATTTTTCTTTTAAAATCCTCAGGAATTTTTCATTTAAGTATAATACCTACTATTTTCCTTATTCTAATAAATTGGCCTTTAAGTATAATAAATTGCATTTATTGTCATATATTTTTTAACTATGATTCCCTTCACAGAATACAGTTTAAATTACTTCTATTTTTTCTTAAAAAGCTTTAAAAAAAAGAGAAAAATAATTCATTTTAGATCTTGAATCTTTGGTAGTTTGAAAGAAATTGTTATAAACAATGTTGAAAAAAAATGTTTTATTCTCAAACCCTTTCTTTCTCTTAGTAACCTAAAATCACTGAACTGAAAACCTGTTCATGAAAACATCCCTGGAATTTTGTCAAGGTTTCTCCTAGGAGGATATTTAGGAGATTTTTTTTTTCTTCTTTTCTATTAAGCAGTTGTTTCATTTCCAGTTTCTTGTACTTATTCTATTTGTTCTCTGCTCTTATTATTTTTCCACATTTTCAGCTACTACCTCACCCTAAGCCTATAAATTAGGAAGGAAGCAGCAAAAAATATATAGCTCTGTCTTTCTGTTCCCAAAGTTATATTAATACCTATTCTAAGTTGTAGCTAGCTGAATGTGCCACCACTTTAGTCAGTGGACTCCTAATTTAACCAAAATAGGCACCATTTCAAAAGTTTTTGCCCATAGTATATTGTTTAGCATGGTTTACATGGACTAGTGCAGGACCCAAATCCAAGTAACGTAGATGTAGACTGCTTTTTAAACATTAATTTATCCACTACTGATATGATATGTGTGTATATATGCATATATTTTTGCAATATATGTATATATTTACATATATACATGTTTATATATCCAATGTAAAACTCTCTATACATATATACACTCATACATATGTATATTCACACATATGTGTACATATGTGCATGTATCCATAGAGATATACATATTCAAAGTACGAAATTACATACCTTGGTAATTTATCCAGGCAAAATCTAGAGAAGATATATTGTCTGAGAGAATGAGGAAGTGATAGGGCATATCTAAGTAATGTCTCTTCTCTCTTTCTAAGTTATTGCATGGGGTAAGTAGGACCCTTCTAGTGAACTTTATCTTCCTAAGTGCCCTTGCTACTTCTTCACTTTATACATTGGGACGACAGCAGTAAAACTAGAACATGGTGTTTTTCACTCTTGTCAATGATGAGAGTAGATTACAACTATACAGTGTTAAGAGAACTCATCCATTTTCACATGTAATTATTATTCCCTTTTTAAAACTTAATTAATAAATGTTCCTCTTATTTTCTGGCTTACTTGGTTCCATAGCCAAAACATCTGTAAGTGTGGCTCCCCCTCAGATGCTTTTTAGTTTTGTTTAGAAAGGGAATGTGGTTAACAGTATTCTATTCTCCTTTTCCACGATATTTTGCAAATGAATTAATACTTGTGTAGATGTCATATTACACTCTTCCCAGAAAGATCGTAACTGTTTCTTTTTTAATTTTTTGGCTGAAATGTATTCTGGGCTCTTTATTTTAGTCATCAAACCTCTTTTGTAAATAATGTTTTATTGTTCTTAATTACATTTAAAGATAATTTTTTTCATTTAAAAATTTTCAATTTCAAATTTTCTCTCTTCTCCCCCTCATCCCTCCCTGAGACAGTATGGCATTTGATGTAGTTTATACATATGCAATCCTGCAAAACATATTTCCATATTAGTGATGTTGTGAAATACAACCTGGATGAAAATATAAAAAAAAAATAAAGAAAGTGAAAAATAATAGTATTTGATCTGCATTTAGACTCCGAGTTCTTTCTCTGGATGTGAATAACATTTTTCATTATGTGCATTTTTTTCAAATATTTTATTTTTTCCCAATTACTTGTAAATACAGTTTTTTAGTTTTTAAATAATTTATTTTTAGTTTTCACAATCCACTTTCATAAGATTTCAAATTCTTAATTTTCTCCCCTCCTTCCTCTTCCCCATTTCCAAGATAGTGTGTAATCTGATATAAGCTTTACATGTACAATTATATTAAAAACATTTCCATATTAGTCACATTGTAAAGAAGAATTAGAATCAAAAGGGGGAAAAGAAACATGAGAATAGAGGGAGAGAGAGAGAGAGAGAGGGAGAGAGAGAGAGAGAGAGAATACTATGCTTTGATTTGCATTCTGACTACATAGTGCTTTCTGTAGATGTGGATACCCTTTTCCATTAATGAGTCTTAGACTATCATATTACCAAGAAGAGCAAAGTCTGTCAAAGGTGTTCATCAGACAATATTGCTGTTACTGTGTACAATGTTCTCCTCACTTTATTCAGCATCAGTTCATGTAAGTCTTTCCAGGGTTTTATGAAGTCCACCTGCTCATCATTTCTTATGGAACAATAGTATTCCATTACATTCATATACCACAACTTATTCAGCCATTCTCCCATTGATGGGCATCCCCTCAATTTCTAGTACTTGGCCACCACATAAAAAGCAACTATACATATTTTTGTAGATGTGGTCAAAGGGTATGCACAGCTTTATAGCCCTTTTGACATGGTTCCAAATTTCTCTCCAGAATGGTTGGATCAATTCACAATTCCACCATTAGTGGTGCATTAGTGTTCCAATTTTCCCACATCTTCTCCAATATTTACCGTCTTCTTCTTTTGTCATGTTAGCCAATCTGATATGTGTGATGTGGTACCTCAGATGTTTTAATTCACATTTCTCTAATCAATAGTGATTTAAAGCATTTTTTAAATATGATCATAAATAGATTTAATTTCTTCATCTGAAAACTGCCTGTTCATATCCTTTGGCCATTTATCAACTGGGGAATGACTTGTATTCTTATAAATTTGACTCGATTGTCTATATATTTGAGAAATGAGGCTTTATCGGAAACATTGGTTGTAAAAATTGTTTTCCAGCTTTTTGCTTCCCTTCTAATCTTGGTTCCATTGTCAATTTTATATTGTCTACAGTTACTTTAAATGGAATTTCTATTTTTATCATGTGCCACTGAACTTTATTAGTAATATCCAGAAATGGTGATGATTTACATGGGTTTATTTCATATCCTGCAACTTGTCTAAAGTTGTTAATTATTTCAAATAGTTTTTTAGTTGATTCCCTAGGATTCTCTAAGTATACCATGGTAACTTTATTTCTTCATTGCCTATTCTAATTCCTTCAATTTACTTTTCTTCTCTTCTTGCTAAAGTTAATCTAGTATCTAGTATATTGAATAACAGTGGTGATAATGGACATCCCTGTTTTACTCCTGATCTTACTGGAAATACTTCTAACTTAGCCTCATTACATATAATGCTTGCTGATGGTTTTAGATAGATACTACTAAACATTTTAAGGAAAATGCCATATATTCTTATGTTCTCTAGTGTTTTAATAGGAATAGGTGTTGTATTTTGTTACAAACTTGTTCTGCATCTATTGAGAAAATCATATGGTTTCTATTAGTATTGTTATTGACATGGTCAATTGTGCTGATAGTTTTCCTAATATTGAACAAGTCCTGCATTCTTGGTATAAATCAGACCTGGTCATAGTGTATTATCTTCTTGATAAATTGCTGTAATCTCTTTGCTAATATTTTACTTAACATTTTTGCATGTACATTCACTATGGAAATTGTTCTATAATTTTCTTTCTCTGTTTTTGCTCTTCCCGGATTAGGTATCAGCACCATATTTATATGATAAAAAAAAATTGGTAAAAGCCCCTTCATCTATTTTCTCAAATAGTTTATAAAGTAGTTGAACCAATTGTCCTTTATGTGTTTGGCAAAATTCATTTGTAATTCCATGTGGCTCTGGAGAGTTTTTCTTAGGGAGAGTTAGTTGATGGCATGTTCAATTTCATTTTCTTAAATGGGTTTATTTAAGTATTTTATTTAATGGGCCATTTATATTTTTGTAAATATGTATTCATTTCACTAAGATTGTCAGATTTATTGGCACAGAGTGGGGCAAAATAATTCTGAACCATTGTTTTAATTTCCTCTTCATTGCTGGTGAATTCATTCTTCTCATTTTTGATACTGGTAAATTGTTTTTCTTCTCTTTTTTAAAAAATCAAATTAACCAAAAGTTTATTTATTTTATTGTTTTTTTCCATAAAACTAGCTCTTAGTTTTATGTATTAGTTTAATAGCTTTCTTAATTTCAATTGTATTAATCTCTCCTTTGCTTTCAGTATTTCTAATTTGGTATTTAATTGGAAGTTTTTAATTTGTTCTTTTTCTAGCTTTTTTAGTTGTGTGCCCAATTCATTGATCTCTTCTTTCTCTATGTTATTCACTTAAGCATGAAGACATATCAAATTTCCCTTAAGAACTGCTTTTGCTGCATACCATAAGTTTTGGTATGTTGTTTAATTATTATCATTCTCTTTAATGAAGTTATTGATTGTTTCTGTGATTAATTATTTGACCCACTCATTCCTTAGGGCTAGATTACTTAGTTTCCAATTAGTTTTCAGTCTATCTTTTCATGGCTCCTTATTACATGTAATTTTTATTGCACAATGATCTGAAAAGGATGCATTTAACATTTGTGCTTTTCTGCATCAGATTGTGAGGTTTTTATGCCTTAGTACCTGGCCAATTTTTGTGTAGGTGTCATATACTGCTGAGAAGAAAAAATAAGTATATTCTTCTCTATCCCCATTGAATTTTCTCAAGAGGTCTACCATATCTATTTTTGCTAAGATTGTATTCTGCTTCTTAATTTCTTTCTTTTTTATTTTGTGGTTAGATTTATCTAGTTTTGAGAGGGTGAATATCAGGTCCCCCACGAGTATAGTTTTGCTATCTATTCCTTCCTGGAACTCCTTGAACTTTTCCTGTAAGAATTTGGATGCTGTGGCACTTGGAGTAAATGTTTAGTATTGATATTACTTCATTGTCTATGGTACCTTTTAACAGAATGCAGTTTCCTTCATTATTCCTTTTATTTAGCTCTATTTTTGCTTTTGCTTTGTCTGGTATCAGGATTTCTATCTCTGCATGCTTTACTTCACCTAAAGCATAATATATTCTCTTCCAGTCTGTTACCTTTACTCTGTGTATCTTTTTGCCCCAGATGTATTTTTTGTAAACAACATATTGTGGTATTATGTTTTTTAATCCAGTCTGCTATCCACTTCATTTTTATGGGAGAGTTCAACCCATTCACATTAATAGTTACATCATGAGTACTTTTGAATTGTCTTAGGTCATTGCATTGCAGAGAATAACTAAGTTATTAACAGTTCAACATCATGCAATACTGTTAGTATTGTATACAATGTTCTCCTTGTTCTTCTCATTTCACTTTGAACCAGTTTGTGTAAGTTTTTACAGGTTTTCATGATATCATCCTGCTCATAATTTCTTACAGCTCAGTAGTTTTCCATTACATTCATATGCTGAAATTTGTTCTGCCATTCCCCAATTGATGATTATTCCTTCAATTTCCTATTCCATCACAAAAAGAGCTGCTATAAATACTTTTCTACAGATAGGCCCTTTTGCCTTTGAAAAAATCTCTTTGGGTTACATTCCTTATCATTGGTTCAAATGGTATCTACATTTTTATAGCCCTTTAAAATTAATTCCAAATTTCACTACAGAGTGGTTGGATCAGTGTCCCAATTTTCCCACATCCCTTCTAATATTTATCTTTTTCCTTTTCTGTCATATTAACCAATATTTTAGTTGTTAGTTGGTTTCTCAGAGTTATTTTAAGTTGCATTTCTCTTATCAATAATGACTTAGAGCATTTTTATATGACTTTAGGTAGCTTTGATTTTTTCTTCTGAAAACTGCCTATTCATAACCTTTGACCAATGATCAACTGGGGAAATACTTCTGCTCTCATAAATTTTACTTAGTTCTCTATGATTAACCCTTTGTAAGTAATTTTATTATGGTAACTAATGTCTCTTAGGCAGCTAGGTGGCATAGTAGATAGTGAATTGGGCTTAGGGTCAGGAAGACTAATCTTTGTGTGTTTAAATCTGACTTGAGACACTATTAGCAATGTGACTCTGGACAAGTCACTTAACTATATTTACCTTAATTTCCTCTTATATAAAATGAGATAGAGAATGAAATGTTAAAACACTCTAATATATTTGCCAAGAAAACCCAAAATGGGGCGACAGAGAGTTGGACACGACTGAATAACAAGAACAAGAATGTCTCTTATTATTATTTTTTATTAATTTATTTTGAATTATCAGCAATCACTTCCATAAACTTTTGAGTTTTAAATTTTCCTTTCCCTCTCACTCTACCTCCCTCCACTAGATGGCATGTAATCTGATGTAGGTTATACATATATAGTCCTATTGAACATATTTTCACATTAGTGATGTTGTAAGAATTAGAACCAATAGGAAAAACCACCAGAAAGAGGAAAAAAACACAACAGAAAAAAAAATAGTAAATAGTATGCTTCAATCTGCATTCAAACTCCATAGTGCTTTCTTCTTTGTGGACAGCATTTTCCATCATGAGGCCTCTGGAGATGTCTTAGATCCTTTTATTGCTGAGAAGAGTTAAGTTGATCAATATTAGTCATCACATAACGTGGCTATTATTGTTTACAAAGTTCTCTTGGTTCTGCTCTTTTCACTCAGCATCAGACCATACAAGTCTTTCCAGGAAAAAAGCCACTTCATTACCCTATAATAATACCTCAGAAAACTATACTATACTTAAGGGAAATGTGTAGGATTTCAGCAAAAGGAATTTTAGAAGGTAAAAATTAACTCTTTTGCCATTTGAGCTCTGTTCTGTACTCTGCTAATGATTGATATAGCAAGGGGAAAAGGTGTTAGCAAGACAATACAAAAGTATTTTTCTGTGTGTGTGGTTGTTTTTGTTTGTTTGTTTTTTTACTGATGACATTAACTTTTTCATTGAAGGCTATATCGAAACCATTATTAGGAGAGGTTAAGATACACTTATAAGATCTTCATCAGACTGTAAAATATCTTCATTTTACATTAAGGATATGCCTCACACTTCGACAATTTTGATGTTTGAATGGACAAACATTTGCATAGGAAACAAACGAACATTAAATAAGCATTTGAAGGGGAAATTTACTTGCCCAGAAGAAAGATTGCTTCAATGTTCTATGTTGCAGCTACTTAATCACAGTTGGAGGACTGAAGAACTTTGAAGTTAATAACTGAGATACCGTGTGGCCCAGAACTGGTTTTTGATAATGGTACAAATGTGCATTTAAGAAATGATAAATGTCTTGTATGTACATAGATTTTTTTTTAACCTGTTACCTTAACCACTAGAATGTGAGCTCCTTGAGGTCAGGAAATTGTTTTTTTTTTTAAATTTTTTTTGTCCAGTACTTACACAGTACCTAGCATGACAACATAATGATAATAATGATATTAAGAGGAATAATTCATAGTTACATTACAGCAATTTTACAAGTAAATTTACACATGTTACATCACTTGGTCCCTGACAATAACTTTGTTAGGTAAGATCCAAATTTATTTGCAATTTTGAAAATGCAAAATATTCCCAGAAAACTTGTTACTTTCCTATAGTCACACAGATTGTAAATGTTGAAAGCAGAAAATGAATCCAGTTCTTCCTGATTCTATGTTCAACTCTCTATCAACTAATCTATGCTTCTTCTTCATACTAGAAAAGTATTTGAAGTGCTCCACCTTAGCAGATAGAATATGAAACAGCATGTACCCAATTTCACATAGTTAGGATAGATATCCTAAATTTTAGAATAGAAAGTTACTTTAGAAGTTGTCTAATTTTATGTTTTTCATTTTATAAATTAAGGAACTGAAAACCAGAGAGCATTTATACATCTATTATTCTAAGAAGGATACTTCAACACATGTTCACTATAGTATATATAATCTTATGGCTCAGGTATTCAGGGGTCATTTATAATCTTATCCAGTCACTCCTACTCTTCTTTGCTAAATGTGTTCTTTAAATACTTCTGGGTTTCATCCAGGGCAATCTCAACTCAGTTATTAACTATGGGAAAATTATGCTGAATATCCAGACAATATACATGACTAGTGCTTTGAAATCATTTTCGCCCAGGATGAAATTTCCTGGTAATATTCCAGAACACCTTGAATTATTTATAACTACCAAGGTTGCCACTAAGTAATATACTTTCATTTTGTGGGGTGGTCCTGTGGGCTGTTCTGTGCTCCCCGCAACTAATCCATGGTCAAGATAAGGATCTCAAAGACTTGAGTTGAGTTTGACTATGACACGATTTGGAACACTGTGCCTTAGTTCAGTTGGTCTTCAGAGGGCAGAGCATGGTGAAGAACATGTCAATATAGGGGTGTTTGTTTTAGGAAAAAAATGGCATCAGTCTATTGAATGAAGAATTACCCTTTGGTGAATTTTTGTCACTTTAGTCTCTCTTTTTTTCACTGCATGTATGAATGTTGTCCATTCTCATATAATTCCATGGATGACACATTAAAGCTTCCTTGAAATAAATATACAAACCCATACTTAATTTCAGGAGGCACAAACAACTTGTTCTTCAGTCTTCCCTATAACTCTCTTTTTCCATTGAGATTTTCAGGTATGATTCAATCTTCAAAGAATTAATCATAGACAAAAATCGTTTTTGTGATTTAACTCATAAAATTTGATTTACTTATTCATCTTTGACTCAAAGTTTGGGTCTACATGTTTAGTGGGAATTATAATTACACTAGTGTTTATGGAAATTTAATTTTCTCTAACTTATGAGAAAGCATCTCTTTTAATTTTAAGCAGAGTGACCATATGCTCAGCTCTATGAGTGGCACACTAGTTTAATGACAAACTATATTGCTGGGTCTGCAGGCTTATGAGAAATAAACACTAAAGATAGCTTTGAAAAGGAGTAAAATCATTTGGCCAAGCCTTTGGAAACAATCAACAAAGTGCATTTCATTTAATCCTGGCATCATCTAGCAGACCTGTTTGAACAGGTTTGTCATACCAAATATAATACCGGATTGTGTCTCTTTTGTCCATTTTAATGTCTAAACAATTTCTTGTTTAGAAGATTTTCAGGCTAAGAATGACAATATGGGTAGCTATTGTTATCAACTTGCTAACCATCATTTTTTTTTTCATTATCTTTAGGTTTGGAAGGAAGAAAGGGAAAACACGATTAAAAAAAGCTTCATTCATTAATGCATTCATCTATTATTTAATTCATTCAAATATTGTCTATTGGGTCTTTATTGTGTGTAAAGTACTGAACTAAACACTGTAGGAGGTTATCTTTCTGGTAAAAATGACAGGAAATATTCAAATAACTAAATAGAAGAAAATATCAGATTTGTCATATGAGTTGTGTAAACAAAAGACTCTCAGAGATGAAAGGACAGAGATTACCTGTATCTAGGGTGACCAGGAAAGTCTTTACATAGGAGTTGCTATTGGAATTTGCCTTTAAAACATATATAAGCTTTTACTAGGTGGAGACAAGTTAAGAGAAAGACAATGAATGGAAAGGTAAGATTATGAGAAAATACAAGGAGGCTAAGAAAGTTAAAGGCATATTAAACGCATGTAAAGAAAATCAAACAGACTAGTAAAAGTCAGGTCTCATATCTAGGAATACCAAGGAATAAGTCTGAAAAAGTATATGATACTTTTATGGAGTACTTTAAACATGAGGTAAGGGGGTTAGATGTTATTTGGCAGGAAAGACTTAATGATTATACATTTTTGAAAAGAGAGTGATAGAAAAGTATTTCTAAGATTGTACTAATGTTAGTAGTTCACATTTATACGGGATTTTAATATGTATGGAGCATTTACTTTGAAACAAATTTATGGGGCAGATAATATTGCTATCATATCCATTTTTGCAGGTGAGGAAACTCCCTCACATAGCTATATACTATTTTACTCAAGGCCAAAAAAGGTAGTCTCAAACCCAAGTCTTGAAGCCAGGTACTCTGATCATGGACTTTACTCCTATGTCAGTCTATTAAACTAGTAGGAGACATCTCTATCTGGTTACCAGAAAATACTAGACATTGTTACCTTCTGTTCAACTCTTCCTGTTAATTCTAAATGATAAGCAATCTAGATGTCTACCATATATGTATTCTCCAAAGCAAGTTTAAAATCTTATGATTAAATGGGCTTAACAGAAAAAATAGCAAGGCCCTGAACACTGATTCAAAAATGCACATGAACCAAAATGAAAAAAAAATAAGGAAAAAGATATTTGAGTTGTGCCTGTCAGAGAATGTTAAAGAAAGGTGGAATGAAGAGATAAAGTCAAAGAAAGCAAGACCTTGAAATTTATGTCTATCGAGGTCCAAAACAAGATAGGGATGTTTTCTTCCTTTTTTTCCCCCTTTGTATCCTCAGGCTTGAACACAATCCTTCCTATTTAATAAGTATTCATTGTATTGAACGTGTCACTCCTGTCACTCCTCCTAACCTAAAGTTGAATTTCATCTGTTTATTCCTGGTACCTGAAATTGAAAAAGGGACAGGATTATGTTCTGTTAACTGACTGCAATGTTTGGTTATGGAAATATTAAAAGGAATTTTTTAAAGTAGCTACTTATAGATTAACTAGAGATTTACTTTTCTGACTCATCTAGTATTATTTTAAGAGGGGCTCAAATCAAGGAGGACTTTCCAATATTTAAAAATATCTGTCCATCGATTAATATAACTTTAACTAGAGGTTAAAATTTCCATTTTTATGCTCTGGAGTATTCCTAAACTTGCTAGACCAATCTATCAGGGAAAAAGCTGTCAGTGCCAAAGATTTTTAGAAATCCCTGTGATGTGATTTCTTTTAAAACATAGACTCATTGTCCCTTTACCCTTTAAATTTTATATCCCAACACTTGCCTGGAGCAATGACTTTTAAAAATGCATTCATTTTTTTTTATGAGTACTGCATTAAGCACACAGGCAGAGCTTTGTGAAAGAATGGCTGCTTCAACACAGAGACTTTGTGGGTTCATTATCAGCAAGGTAGATCTAGTATACTGTCCGAAACTGACAATTCTGTGCCTAATTGAGCATGCTGTTACATTTCTACACAGTCTATGAATTTTATCAAATGGTACTTAGCATAGACTGCTCTAGTCTATGAAGAAAGGCAGGAAGTTCAAAAGGATAGGGGATAGGAGATTTTCAGGAGTCTTCAGTTGGTTTGGAAATGCTGGGATTTCCAACATCCCAAATACTGTTCCTAGCTACTCCAATACTTCTAATTCTGCATGTGATCTAAGGCATGGAGCTGGGAGGGAGGAAAAGAAGGACACTGTGAGTACTTAATTTATGTGTTCAGAAATATGAACATCATGCTCTGTAAAGGTGTCAGATCTTAAACACTAGCTACCATTAATTTATTGGCAAGGTCATTAGTTCACATAATACATCTTGTTGATATCACATTAACCCTCTACCTAATATAACAGGCAATCTATTACACAGGCAGCAAGAAGTAGAAGATAGATAGCAGACCCTGGAGTCAGAAACACTTGGGTTCAATTCCTACCTCTGATTCAAGTTAGTGATCCATTTTTATTGACTACAAAGTATAGAGCGAGAATCTCACAGTGATAAAAGCAAACAGGTCAAGAGCAAAAAAAACAAAAAAAACAAACCTAAAATTAGATTTATTATTTTGTATGAATTGAGGAAACAATAATTTTTAGGAACAACATCACAGAGCTGCAACAAGTTTTCTGTGAAGATATGATAGCTCATTGGAAGAAAATTACTTTCTATTTTAAATATTCTCTGTTATTTAGCTTGAATAATATCAAAGAATAAAAATGAACTAATAATAGCTAACATTTATATAATACACTATGCTAAAATTTTTACAATTATCTCATTTGATCTCCTGGGAGGTAGGTGCTATTACTATTTCCATTTTGCAGATGAGAAAACAAGCAACTAGAGGTTAAGTGACTTGGCTAGGATAAGGCAGCTAGTTAACTGTCTGAGGCCACATTTGAACTCAGAACTTGAAAGCTGTCAGAAATGAAAATGTGTATCTTGGTCACTAATACTTGCAATGTTTGTTAGTAATTTGCAACTCTGTTTTGGGGCCAAAAATCTTTCTATTTATAAAAGTAAAGAGTCCCTTCTCCAAAGCAGGTTACACAGAAATGAGAGAGAAATGAAATAATGACACTAATACTACTACCAATAATAACATAAATATACTCCTTTAGTGTTTGAATATCCTTTATAGACATTAACTCATTCTATCCTCATAGTAATCAGGATGCAGAGCTCCTGTTACTATATTTGTTTTACAGATAGGAAAGTGTAGATAAAAGTTAAGTAACTTACCTAGGTTCTCAGAGCTAATGTTAAAGACAAAATGTGAACTTAGATCTTCCATATTCCAAGTTTAGCATTTTATCCACTGCATTGCCTAGCTGTCTTTATACATACAAGTTTCAGCTGCAAATCAAATGGAAAATCGCAGTGGTCTTAAGGATGCATCAGCTAAGAAGGTGGTAATGCATTTTGTTTAATGGCATTTCCCTGCAAAATCATATCAGTTTCTGATATTGAACACTTTGGTAATGACAAGTACCTTGGTAAGAAGAACTTTATTTTTTTGAGTCTTCAGTGGTTGTGGCTGTAGCATCCACAAAATTATGTGCCAGGTTGAATCTCCATCGGCTCCTTGCTAGGATGATAGCTTCATTGTAGTGTTGGGAGCATAACTATTAGTTTTGGGTAGGTTGTCACTGATAATCCCAAGGCTCTTGAGTCCTAGCCTATCTTTACTACTGTCTGAGAGAAGGTGGTGGTGATGGTTTAATTTGACTGCCACAGGATTCCTCCTGTCTTTCCTTGAGGATGCCCCACTGAGTCTACTTGGCTGGTTTGCCTTTATTCATATATGCATATGCTAGTAACCTCGTTTAATTTGCTCCAATCTGCATCAGTTCATATGCATCTTGTTAAAGTGATATGAATTCTTTTCACTTGCCAATTGTTACAATGTAGTAATGTTAGTAATATCCCATTACATTCGTGTATATCAATTTTAATAATTCCCCAAAGATCAAATAATTTATTTCCAATTTGTTGCTACCACAAAAATGTTGATGTGAAGATTTTAGTATATATGGTATCTTTCTCTCTGTTTCTGACCTACAAAGAATGTATACCCACCAGTCAGAGACCTAGGTTAATCAACAAGCATTTATTCAGTGTGAAATCATGGGAAATTGTAATTCATTTTCTTAGAATGATTCCAAATTGTTTTCCAGAATGATTGAATCAGTTCAAAGGTTTATCAAAAAGATATATCAGTTTTTTCTCATTCCATATAACTTCCAAAATTATTTCCATCTTTTGTTATTTTTGGCAATTTGTTACATGTGAGGTGGTAGTTCAGAGTTGCCTTAATTGGAATTTTTACTCTTCTGAGTGATTTGAAGCAATATTTTTTTTTATGGTTGTTAACATTTGAAATTATTTTGAGAACACTTTTTCATGTATTTTGGCTCCTTATCCACTTCTTTGAATAGCTCCCATTTTTGTAAATCTTTGTTAATTTACTGCATATCATGCATATAAAATCTTGATCAAAGTTGTTGCTCAGTTGTTTCAGTCACATTTAATTATGACCGTTGTTGGGATTTTCTTGGCAGACGAATGATTTGCCATTTCCTTCTCCAGCTTATCAGTTTTTCTGATGAAAATATTTTTTTTCCTATCAACATTCTTCTTCATTACTCTTGCTGAATTGATTTTCTGTATTATTTAAAGATTTTTTAATTTTGTTTTAATTTTAAATTGCTATTGTCTTAATGTTTTCCACTTTAACTTTTTTCAAGATTTCTAATATAATGACTAAATCTGTCATGAACGTTTTTTTTTGTTATTTTCTCAGGTTTTTAAATTATAAAATCAGTACATCAGTCATTTGGGCAAAACATAGTTATTAGGGTTATAGTATGTGCCAGGTATTGTAGTAAGCTTAGGAAATAAAATGAGGGAATAAACTTAATAATAGTGATAAATATAGTGCTTATTATTTTCAGACATCCAGTTAAGTACATTACATATATCACATTTTATCTCAACAACTCTAGGAGGTGCTATTATTACACTAATTGTAAAGTTTTGGAAACTGAGGCAAACAAGTTAAATCACTTGCCCAAGGCCATACAACTAGTGAGTATCTGAGGTAGGATTTGAACTCAAGTATTCCTCACTCCATGGCCAGTGCCATGTCAATTATATCACTTCACTTGCTATTAAACATGCTTTTTCCTATACTCTAATATAATTCTAATTCATTAATTTATAGTGTTCTATTTTTAATTTTTTTCAAAGATACATTTCTCATTAAGACTATTGTTGTCTTATTGGTATCACTCTCAATAGTTATTTATTTACATTATTAGTTTTTTTAATTACTTTTTATTTGAGCTACCATTAGTAAATCTCAATTTAGTTCTGTATCTTTTAATTTGTCTCAATTGTCACTTGCTTTTTTATTGGGCAATCTTTTTAGGTCTATGAAGGATTATTGCTTCCAGGGATGCAGATTATGTTCCATACATACATGCATAAATTTTGTGGCTGTTATCCATGTTATACAGCAATTTATTATGTAAAGTGTTTTCCAACATTTAGAGAGACTTTCTTGAATAGTGATGACATTTCAAGGGTACTAATGTAGTATATTGGCTATATATTGGTTTATCCCTTATTTTTATATGACTGGTCTATATTTTCTTTTCTTTTTCCCCCAATTTTACCTTTCCATTATGTCATTCTTCACATCACTCCTGCCATGTAATTCCTGGTTTCTAATGTGTTTTTTTGTTTGTTTGTTGTTTATGTTTTTTTTTTTAGTGAGGCAATTGGGGTTAAATGACTTGCCCCAAGTCACACAGCTAGGAAGTATTATGTGTCTGAGGCCAGATTTGAACTCAAGACCTCCTGACTCCAGGGCCAGTGCTCTACCCACTGCACCACCTAGCTGCCCCTCTAATATGTTTTAAGCAGTACACCTGAGCCATGTACCTCTTCCTCTATTATACTATGCACTCATTGAAATTAGAGACCATTTTTGCCTTTCTTTATATCCCCAGCACTTAGCAAAGTACCTGACATATAGCAGGCATTTAAGAAATGTTTGCTGACTTAAGTCCTTCATTAACTTCTTCAGTTTATGTTGCTTTGAGATTTTGAAAGAGCTTTGCAAATATTATTTCACTTTATCATTGCAATGACCCTGGGAGTTAGTGTTATTATTAGTAACATATCTTTGGAATTCATACCATACCATGATTCAGAGCCATGCAACACTACTGGGGGTAAAAAAAGAATGTATTAAGGATTAATTTTTGTTTCAGGAAGAAGCATGAGGTCATTAAAACAATTGTATAACTTCATAAAGGCAGTAGAGCCATCTTTAAAACTATTCATTTCTGGGCCTAATTCATTAGCTAAGTCTGTTCAGGTTTCAGATATTCTGAAGGACAAGCCATAGATGATGCTCATACAAGTGCTTATCATACTCTTGACAAAAGATATTCAACTCAGAACAGAGGATACTGAATATAATTTAACTATACCTTAATCATTCATCAGTATAAATGTCAATCATTGTGCTGTGCTATCATAAAGTCATACCCTATGGGGCTTCAAGGGCACAGAATGTCATTTAAATTATCACCAATTTGGCCATAGCTTTTGAGTTTTTTGAGTTATGGGGGCTGTTTCATATATTTTTTTTTCTGTCTTCTCCTTCCCAATCTGTCAAGTAGCTATTACATAACTAATATTTGGCAAGCATTGTGTTAGGCACAGCAATCACAAAGGGAAGTCTATTGCTTCAAGTAGCTTACATGTCATTAGAGGTTATGTAACATATGATGTTTGTGTGTAAATATCTCTCTATGCACTTCTTAAAACTTCCTTTATGAATACTAGAAGACTAAAATTCTTGTTGAAGAATGGCAGTTTTCCTATACTTAACATGAGGAACTGCTGGTCACCAGAATATCATATGTAATTCACTTAAACATGTATTTTTTTTCTTTTCCTTCCCTGCTCCCCTAAAATTCTAGCTTGATACAAATATATGGAAACCCACACATCAGTAATTAAATATCCGGAAATTCCCAAGCTTCTAAAGAACGCTTATACTTGGATTTCATATTGATATCTTAAACTCAATATGTCCAAAACTGAACTCATTATCTCTATCCCTCCAAGCTCTTCCTGCTTCCTACTTTTCTCATTACAACTGAAGGCACAGGGGACAGAAAATACATAAAGAGAAAACACTAATTGACTTCCATTCCTTGTTTCTTCTCCTTTATTTAGTTAATGAGAAGTGAGGCATTATGGTAAAGGAAGAATTATGAGTGCCTAATTTGGAATAAGAGGACTTTTGTGAAGGTCTTAGATGTTCTAGATGTTCTCCCTAAGCCTCAACTTTACTATATATCATGTGGAAATCATCTATACCTAAGGTTAAATGCTTAAGAAAGTTTTCTTCTGGTTATAGCACTAGACCTCGTAAAGCAACATGATTTTATTGATGGAGTCCTTAAACTTGGGGATCTGACAACTCCAGCCAGTCTGCATGAAACAAGGCTGTATTTTGAGGAAGTTCCTTGTCTTTTCCACACAGATATTTTTCATCTCTCTCAAGTACGGGAATAGTGATTTGCTCAGAGTCATATGGGTAATAACTACCAGGTCTGGGATCTAAACCCATGTCTTTCAGCTATAAATCTGTCTCTCCTACTGTGCCACAGTGCCTCTAGGTTTCTAGAAGTTTGGGAATAAAAATGATCTATTATTGGCTATAAATAATAAAGTTTAAAAATAAAAGTGTTTTGTTGAAGACCTTTTTCATAAAAGCCATGGTACTTGTTAGTGTTTACAGACTCTTATCAGTGAAAAGCATTTGTTAAGTGCCTACTATATTCTAGGGACTGTGCCAAGTTCTGGAGATAGACAAAAATAAAACATCCCTTGCTCTGCAAAAGCCTATGTTCCATACAATGTAAACACAAATTAAAAACAATATATTATAATTTAGGAAGGGACAACATTAATAGCTGGAGGGATCAAGTCAATCTTCAATTAGATATGGTACTTGAGCTGACTCTTGGAGGAAAAAAAGAGATTCTACAAGGCAGGGATTAGGAAGGAATGCATAATAAGCATGCAAGACAGTAAGTGCAAAGACACTTAGGGAATTAAGTGCCAACAATAAGGAACAACAAGAAAACCAGCCTGGCTGTGAGAGACAGAAAAGGAAGGAGTATAATGTATAAGAAGGCTGCAAAGTTATATTGGGGATTGGTTCTAGAAGGCTTTAATACCAAGTACAGGTTTTATTTTAACCCAAAGGCAATAAGGAGTCAATCACCTGAGTTTATTGAATAGGAGAATAACACTATCAGACATGACTTTTAAGAAAATAACTCACAGCTGATTTTAGGAAAGATTGGAGTGGAGAGAGAACTCAGGTCTGGAGATAAATAGGAAGCTGTTGCAATGACAATTGATGAACTAATGCTTGTTGTCATTGTTGTTCATCCTTTGTTCTTGAAGAGGACCATGACATCAGGAAGGTGAAGCAATTACATGCAAGTCAATTATATTTAAGTGAGGGAGGACTATGCAAAGGCACCAGCCTCACTTTATCCTCCAGAGCTATCCAGGTCCAGTGGCAAGATATATCAAGATGACTGGAAATGGCCCTGGATGCAATGGGAAACCTAGTGAAAGAGAATGAATGCAAGATATTTCGTTACCACATTACTTCTCTATTATCTTTTGAAAGTCTCAAAAATAATTATTCTGTGCCCTACTTAACTTCTATTATTAGCAAACTAACAGTTATTTAAAAATTTTTATTTCAACAGGAATAAAAGAAGCTTACTGCATGAATGTATGCCACTTTTGAATAAGAAATTTTACTTTACTTGTTTTAAGTAAATATTAGAAAAAAAGAATAAAAATCCAGTATAAATAGTTGCCTTTTTATATTTCCTAATATACTCTAAGACTCCCACAGGGCAGATTAAGTTATGTATGGGCCACTCACAGTGTTAATATCCGTTCCAATAACGTTCACCTTAATTATAGTCATCATGGATTCAGATGAGACTCAATTGGGCTTTCTACAAGTTTCCATGAAAGAAACAGTGATTTTTTTTTCCTCACATATGTTAATAAAATATGGTAAGAGATAACGTTGGCTAAGCACTTTATTTTATTTAGATTTGAAGAAGCTTTTGCTTGAAGTCAATTATTATTCTTGTTCTTAATAAATAATTGAATTTGGGAAAAAAATGTTATGGGCCTGGTTTGATTTACAAATTAGACAGTAATATTTACTGTAATTAAAAAGAATGTCTGATCTGGAGTCAGATGATATAGGTTCAAATCCTGACTCTTCCACTTAGTACTTTTGTGACTTTGGTTAACTTCTCTGGGCCTCACTTTCCTCATTTGTAAAATGACCAAATGAACATTATTTTCTGGCTTGGCTATCCTCTTTTTTCATCTAATCTTACCTAGTTGCTTTTCCTATTTTTCTTCATGTTTCTGACAATCTAACTAATATACTAAGTGATGTCTAGGAAGGCTGAAAAGGTTGTATTGCTCATCTAACATGGGCATTTCACCATCTACAATACCATTGAACCCGGATCTAGAACACGTATCCAAAGACCATATCCCTCATTCTTGAAGGAATGAGTATTTATGCTCTCAGCCTTAGAACAGCCCTGCCTGGATGAAGGAACATTGATTTGGAATTGAATTAAAACTAACTTACTATATTTTTCACATGTCTTCCAGCCAGTCATCAGGACACAAAGACCAATCAGAGTAGTTATCTTTATGCTGCATCTACCTTGGCACCATGCATAGAACCTTACTGTCTTTCTACCTGTATATCTCAACACAGGAACAATGATGAAATCAAATACTGCCACTGTCTCTGGGAAAGGCAGGACCCTCTACTTCACTATCAGTTGGCAACTACTACTGTAGTTGATGAAAAAAAATTTACACAGTTGAAAAAGATATCTCATAAGATACATAGAACTGAACTCCTTTCTTTGAGCATCACTAACCTACATGCCTTGAATCAAATTATTGGAATATAAACACAATGAAAGGAACTATTTAAGTTTTTTTTTTTATTTGTCTACCTAGCACCTAACACAGTAATTGACACTCGGTAATTATTCAATAGATTATTGTTGAATACTTATTGATGTTCAAAATAGTTTAATTTTTCTTGCACACCAATTCATTTTTTTGCCTTTTTAGGGATAAGAGTGGACTCTTATTTTCATTCTTAAATGCATTCAGGATGACCCCACTCAAACATTGCCTATTCCCACCTTTGCATTGACATTTTCACATATCAAAGAAAATGTTGACCTAATTTTGAGAGACATACTGAGTTCTTCATGGCATTTCTCTAATGCTTAATCTTTTAAAAATATGTTTATTCCAAAGCCACAATTATTCATATAATTGCTATTGTGGATACTTATTATGAGCATGCAATATGAAGTGTTGCTTCTTTTTGCCTTTCTGAGTAAGATAAAATTAACTAAACCATCTCTTTTATTTATTTTGATGTGGAGAAACTGTGAGTCTTTCTCTCATTTAGCTATAACTTGCTTCTTTTTCCCAGTTTCATTTGTATTTGCAATGTCAAAATGGAATATTATTCAGTTCCTCTTGTTATATTTCACTTTTGGATCACTGATCAAGGATGTCACATTTAGAATGCCAAAAGGTCAGTTAGAGTTTATGGGTAAAGTATTAGTCTATGTCAGGCCTGCACAGCCTGTGGCCCATGGTCTGCTTATAGCCCTTGGCCATCTTGCAGCATGTCAAAGGATTTTGGGTGGCATGGGGGGAAATGTAGAGGAAAACACCCTTTATATGTAAAGGAAATTCTTTGGGGTGCAGGAAGAGGCTCAAGGGCCTTAAGCAGCCATGGGCTGCAGGTTGTACTGTCCTGGTCTATGAGATTCTTAGTGGCTTTTTCACTTTTCTGTTGCTCTGTCTCTATCACCGAATAAATTGAAGGAAGAATCCATAAGACTTTACCTTTTATTGGCATAGCCTTCAAGAAAACAAGTTCATAAAGATAACAGCAGCAACCCAGCTGATTTCTCCCAACATTGTCCTCCAACTGTAAAATAACAACTCAAATTGAATTCTGGAGAGGAAGAGCCAACAAAAATCCCTGTATGTGTTTGTGGGGGGAGGGGTGTGTGTGTGTGTGTGTGTGTGTGTGTGTGTGTGTGTGTGTGTGTGTGAATGTTTTTTTCTGGCCCAAGATAACCTAGGAGGTTGGCAAAACACTTCTTTGACAACAGAGTGGAGGCCAGCATGGAGTGGCCTGGAGCACTCACAGTGACAGTGCTAACAGTATGTCTTAGAGGTGCCTGTGACAATAACAGCAGCAGCAGATTAAAGGTACTGTTTAGCCTAAAGATGGTAAGAGGGTCACATTACTCATTAAAGAAAGATGTCAGGGGAACCTTTGCTGGCAATGAGTGCATCTGGAACTTATTGGGAATTCTCTTTTCCATAAGCAATTCTGGGTCACAGTGCAAGGCAGAGAGGAATATGGGGGCTTTGCAATATGATATTCTAGAAGGCAAAGGAGTTAGGGTACAAACAAGAATAATGTATTCAACAAAACTGAGTATAATTCTTCAGGTAAAAAATTGATATTGGAGGAAATAGAGGACTCCTCAGCATTTCTGATGAAAAGTATAGAAGCTAAATAGAATTTTTGACATTCAAAGACAATACACAAGACAATCATAAAATCTTAAACACAAAAGAATAATAATGAGACTCAGCAAAATAAAACTGTTTCACATTCATTTGAGAGAATATGATATCTATAACTCTGAAGAACTTGTCCTTATTAGGGCAGTTAAAAGAAGTTTACATGCAAGAGTGCGTTATGTTCTAACAATTTTCCCAAAAAACTGAAGGGATAAACTACAGGAATACCCTGGGAGAAGGGGGAAAGGGGCTGTAGAATGGGGAAACTTTCTCACATAAAAGAAGCATTCGAGGAAGAGTTTTTATAATGGAGAGGAAAAGGGGGGAGTGTGCAATGCTTGAATTTCATTCTCATTGGAATTGTTTCAAAGAGTCAAGACTACACATACACATTCAGTTGTGTACAGAAATGAAAATTATCTAATGGGAAAATCAGAGGGAAATTGGTTAAGAGAAAGACAAGATGACAAAAAGGAAGGCAGATTAAGAGAGGCAATGGTTTGTACCAAATTTGAGGAAAAGTGTGTGTGAGAGAGAGAGAGAGAGAGAGAGAGAGAGAGAGAGAGAGACAGAGAGAGAAGTGGAGAGGGAGACAAGGAAGAAGAAAAAAACAGAAAAATGGGATGGAGGAAAATATTCAGTAAGTATGATTGTTAATGTGAATGAAATGAACTCACCCATAAAACAGAAACAACAGAATGCATTAGAAATTGGAACGCAACAATATTTTCTTTTAAAAAGCACACTGAAAACAGAAAGAAACACAGAGTTAAAATAAAGGCTTGGAGGCTTCAGCTGAAATAATAGTGGCTGGAACAGCAATCATGATCTCAGAGAAAGCAAAGGCAAAAATAGTCTAAATTAAAATAGATAATCAAGGAAACTATGCTAAAAAGTACCACAGAAAATGAAGTAATATCAAAAAAATTTACAGCAAATGCATTTGAAAAAGGCTTCATTTCTTAAATATATACTGGTTATATAACTAAGTCAAATTTATAAAAAAAAAAATAAGAGCCATTACCCAATTGATAAAAGGTCAAAAGATATAAAGAAGTGGTTTTGAGAAGTCAAAGCTATCTACAATCTTATAAATATGTTCTAAATCAATGTTAATTAGAGGAATGTAAATTAAAACAACTGTAATGTGCCATCTCACACATCTCAGAAATGATAAATGCTAAAGGAGATAAAGGAGGAAATAGGTATATTAATGAACTATTGGTGAAGTAATTAACTGATCTAATCCTTCTGCAGAACAATTTGGAACTAGGCCAAAAGGGCTTAAAAGTCTGTATACTCTTTGCCTGTAAAATAATACTACTAGTGCTGTATCCCAAAGAGGTCACAGAAAAGGGAAAATGGCACTATATGTACAAAATATTAATAGCAGCTCTTTTGAAGGGCAAAGAATTATAAATCAAAAGGATGCTCATGGATTAGGGAATGGCTTAACACATTATAGAGCATGATTGTGATACAGTAATGTTGTGCTACAAAAAATCACAAAGAAGGTGGTATCAAAAACAAATACTTGGCAAGACCTATATAAATTTATGCAAAGTGAAGTGAGAAGAACTGGGGGATCATTATGCAAAGTAATAACAATGTTGTAATGATGATCAACTGTGAAATACTTGGCTATTCTCATCAATGCAATGATCCAAAACAATTCCAAAGGAATAAGAATGAAAAAAAAAAGCTATCCACCACCAGAAAGAGAACTGATGAACTCTGCATGTAAAGAGAAGTATGATTTTCTCTCTTTAGCTTTCTTGCACTGTTTTGCAATATGGCTAATATGGAAATATGATTTGTATGATTTCACATGTGTAATTGAGATCTTTTTGCTTGCCTTCTCAGTGGGCAAGCAAGGGGTAGAAGGGAGGGAGAGAATGTGGAATTAAAAATCTAAAGAGATAAGAATGTCATAATAAATAAATAATAGATTAATTTAAGAATAATAATATAAAGTTTGATCTGCGTTATTTAAAAAAAGAAGAAAAGAATAAAGGAATTCCAACAATAGGATAAAATAAGTCATCCAAGTAAGAAGTGTATGGGGAGTTGAGTGTGTTCTTAAATGTACATTCTAATTTCTTATTCCTACGCCTCATTTTTATGTGTAGTGGACCTAAGTTTGAAAAATTCATCCAAGTGAATTAAAAACACTAAAATATCTGAGCAATCGAGAAAACCTTTGAAATTAGCAAAGAATATTATGACACCACTCCAAGTGTGTTATAGGGATAGGGTGGTTGGGTGAGGAAAGATACAATAATCTTTGAGGGGGAAGATGGTAGGTATGCATTGTCATCATAGAGAAGATAGTTTTCAATGAGATTTACTAGCTGAAGTATGAGATAATGAGATTCAAAATGAAGGAGATATATATATATATATATATATATATATTACTACAGAATGGAAGTTGCAAAGGGATTAATAAAGGAGGTGAACAGTGGAACTTGAGTGGTATAATTTGAGACGTTTGGAGATGAGGACCATGAAGAATACACTTGTAATGGAGAGCTTCTTTAAGTATTATACTGTACTAGACAGGTGGGGAAAGAGGTAGCTGTTGGTCCTTCCAACTTCCTGGGCCTTCCTATTCTATACACATGTGTGTGTTTGGTATGGGGGTATGCTGCCAACATCTACCAAAATGGAGTTTTATGGAAAAGAACACTTGCCTTTTTCCCCTGTTACAAGAATTAGTTTATTTTAAGCCCAAGGGCAATATAATACCCTTCACTCTGCTGCTGCTATAGAGAGTTAGACTGAAATAAAAAAAAAAAGATAGAGGAACAACTACTAGCACCCTGAATTCTCAGTTAATAAAAAAATCCTAACCTCTAAGCAAATATTTGGTTTTTCACCTCAATTTACATTTACAATTAATTGTAATTAAATCCTAGGCATTTAAGTGGTATAGTAGAAAGGCACTGGCCCTGAAGTCAGGAAGACTTGAAATAGAATCTGGCCTTAGACATTTATTAACTGTGTAACCATGGGCTCATCATTTAGCCTCTGTTTGACTCAGTTTCCTCATCTGTAAAATGGGGGGGCAACTGTGTGGTGCAAAGGTTAGAGAACCAGGCTTGGATTCAGAAAGACCTAGATTCGAATCCAGCTTCAGATGCTATCTCCATGCAGCTAGGAGGTGTAATGGGTAGGATGCTGTGATTAGAGTCAGGAAGACTGATAGTCCTGAACTCAAATCTGGCCTTAGATACTTGCTAGCTATATGACCCTGGCAGGTAATCTAATCCTGTTTGCCTTAGTTTTCTCATCTCTATAATGAGCCAGAGAAGGAAATGGCCTACTATTCCATTATTTTTGGAAAACAATAACAACAACAACAAACCATAAACTTCAGATGGGTTCAGAAAGAGTAGGAGACAACTGAAATTACTCAACAACAACATATGACTGACCCTGAAAAAATCACTTAAATGCTATTTGCGTCAGTTTTATCATTGGTAAAATAGGGATAATAATAGCACCTGTCTCCCAGAGGTATTGTAAGAATCAAATGAGATAATAATTATAAAGCACTTGGCACAGTGTCTGGAATAGAGTAAATTCTATGTAAATGTTAGCTATTACTAAAAGTAGCATTTACCTTTCAACTTTGTAATGATAAAATGATATATTTATAAAGTGATTTATAAACTTTAAAGTGCTATATATAGACTATTATGATTACTAATTACATTATTTATAGTGAGTAGCACAAAATTCTGGTCAACAAAATGTTAGGTAAAGAAGCAGAGTGTGTTACAGTGCCTGCTAACATAAACTCCTTCTAATATACCATACGTAAGTTTAAGAAACAGCAGGTTTTATTTTTAGAATTTTCCTTATTCTTTAAGAAGCTTTGTATAAATAAGTGGCCTGAGTCTACTGCTCCTAGATACATGTAAGACCAGTTGCTCTATCTCCATTTCTTCCTCCTTTGTTACAGGACAGTCCTACTCTTTCTTACTCATTTTTCCAGTTATCCCTTTGTAATAGATTGTTTCTACCTCAGCTCTTTATTTCTCTACTCTGCTACCAGACACCTGAAAATCACTCTTTTTCTGAGATAGGTCTTTATTTTGTATAAGTTGCCCAGGGAAAGATCAAGTTCCTCAATGAATATAAAGAGATTTCTTGTTACACCTAGAAGTAATGAACAAATAAATGAAAAAAAATCAATAGAAAACAGGGGAATTGTTCCCTGAACCCTACTGGCTGCATGATGATCAGGGAATCCTTCATCCTAAAGCAAGTAAATGAAGAATGAAAACTAAAACTGGAGTCTTCCCTTAGGTTACAAATTTGGTCCTGTCTTTCCCTTGACCACGCTTGGAGGAGTATGTTTTTCCTGCCTTTCTGTTTTGGAAAGGATTGAACAATTTTTTTTTCTCCTGGTGTCTCACAAATTCTGTTTCTTTCTATGAAAATTTAAGTAACCCTTCAGTTTTCACAGAGAAAAACAACATAGAAACAATGGCTACAATACTAAAATTTCAGGATGTAAAAGGAATTTTGAGAGATCACCTGGTATATGGGACTTGACTTTTGGCAGGATACACGTAACTGCTTTAGGCAGACAAGAGATTTGAAGGTCAAGTAAAAATTTGTACATGTATGTTTCTGTGTGTATGTAAATGTTACCTTATGTATTCAAACAGGAATAAGTTATATGATAAGAATCTAAAATACTTTTATTAAAAAATTTAAGGTATAATCAATAAATGTTTGAGGGTAATAAGGAAGAAGAAAAAGAAGAGAAATGTAAGAACTTGAGGAAGGGTTTGAGGAGGCTCAAGAAGAACATTCAAAACTATTGGCAAAAATTTCCAAGCTAGAAAATTATAATGTCTGAAATTAATTTCTTCTTTAATATGTGCATTTTAAAATATTTAATATTACTGTATTAGATATGTTATGGTTATTTTTATGTAATATGTGCTATAAATATTGAAACATTTTATCACTGATCTTTTTAATAGTAATGATATCAATCATTCTCTTTCACTATCTGAGTATATAAATTGTACTTAATTTGCTTCATTTTTCCTATAGGCTTCATTTTTTCCACTCTGTCTCACCTGCCTTCTCTGCTTATACAGTGTAAAATTGGATCCCATAATATTAAAAATAAATTTTATTGACCTTATGCAGTGAATATTAATCACATCTCTTCTGCTTCTGGTATCATAAATTTAGGCACCAGTGAAGGGACTTACACTGTCATGGCATTATTAATTAGTTCATTCAGTCATTCATTATTCATTACGGCCCAAAGCATTTTTGAATCTCAACCATATTCCACAACTGAAGAATTTGGGTAATTGGGGCATAAACTAAACTCTTTAAAGTATTTTGGTGTATTTTGAGCTAAGGAAATCAAGGTTCTTTCCCAGTCACCCATTTCCCAGTGGCAAATGTTCTCTAAACCAAAGACAAGTTAATGCATTGACTTTATTTGTTTTCCATCCATTCTTTTCTTCCTTTAATCAAGCCCTTGGGAAAACATATATGAAGTTCCTATTATGTTGAAAACACCATTCTAGGCACCAGAGACACAAAGATAAAAGTGTAGTGTCATTAAATACCAGGGACTCACATTTTCTTTAGGCAAACAGTGAATATACTCACTTTGAATATACTCACTTATAAGTGTATTCAAAATATATGCAAAACAAATTAAATTTAATTGTGTGGGATAGGTGAGAGAAAATGAAGTGATCAGGAAAAGCTTCACGTGGAAAATAACTCTAAGTCATTACTTTAAAGGAAACTGTGGGAGGCAAAGAAGGAGTGACATGGGGAACTGTACATAGTCTTGAAGATCAAGGGTGGAATATTGTGAGGAGGGACAGAAAGAGAACTGAGGGTTGTATTTCAGACTTATTGAATATAAGCCGTCTATGTGACATCCAGGTAAACATGGCCATTAGGCTAGTGATTATGTGGTATAGCAGTTCAGGAGAGCAATGAGGTGCTCTTAGTGCTACTTTGGGAACTTATCTACATAGAGATAACTGCACTGAATTCATGGAAATTGATAAGTTCTCCAAGGAAGGTGTTGTTTTATTTCAGCTCATATCTCCATCATGGGTAGAACTTTCTTTGTTTTACCAAACCTAAGGAAAGGAGGGGAAGGAAGAGGAGAAAGAATAGCAGAAGGAGAAGGAAGAGGAATAGTAAGACAAAGTAAGACAGCAACAAGGATGAGGAGGAGGAGGAGGAGGAAGAGGAAGAGGAAAGCAAAACTAAGGAAATCCTAGCTGTATGTTCTTTTAGAGGTTTCTAATGTTTGTTTACAATGTTCTATTATCATCAAAAAATTGCAGAGCTTTAGAACTAGCTCTGAAAACTACAGCACAAAAACTCACAAAGCTTGGGACAGTGTCTCCCCAGGCCCAGGTGAGAAAAAACCCAACTTTAACATAAAGTTCTAAGTCAATAAAGATTTTGAAAAAATGAGCAAACAAAAAATAAACTTGATCTTAAAAAACTACCATGAGGGCAGGGAATAACAACACAAAAATGTAAAAACAGCTACAAACAAAACCTCTAAGAAAAAATTTAATTGGACTCAAGCCCAAGAAAACTTCTTGGAAGAGTTACCAAACAGATAAAAATGATAGAGGGAAATTGAGAAAAATGAGAAGGATGTAACAAAATCAAGAAAGAAAATTAATTTCTTGGTAAAAAAAGGTACAAAAATTCACTGAAGAAAAGGATTTTTTTAAAAATAGAATTAAGCAAGTGGAAGCTAATGATTCCATAATATATTAAGAAACAATAAAACAAAGTCAAAAGAATGAAAAAATACAAGGAAATGTGAAATATCTCATCAGGAAAACTATTAACAGGGAAAATAGATCAAGGAGAGATAATTTAAGAATTATTAGATTCCCTAAAAGCCATGATCAAAAAACAAACAAAAAAAACCTTAAACATTATATTTCAAGAAATTACAAAAGAAACTTTTCCCATATCTTAGAGCCAGAGGACAAAATAAAAATTGAAAGACTCCACTGATCATTTCCCAAAAAAGATAACAAATTTACATTCACAGGCTTTTTATAGCTAAATTCCAGATCTCCCAGGTCAAGAAAAAAATATCCCAAACATCTGTAAAGGGAAAAAAAATCAGATATCATGAAGCCATAGTCAGGATCACACAAGATTTAGCAGCTTCCATGCTAAAGGAGTGGAGGGAGTTAGATATAATATTCTGGAAGGGATAGGATGTAGGTTTACACCCAAGAACAACCAATCCACTAAAACTAAAGATAATCTTTCAGAGGGAAAAGTGAATATTATTTAAATATAAGACTTTCAAGTATTTCTGATGAAAAGGCTATAGATGAATAGAAAATTCACAGAGTCAAGAGAAGCATAAAGAGGTAAGCTTGAAAGAGGAATCATAAGAGACAATACAAGCAGTTTCTATTCCTATGTGGTGAGATGATACATATAGCTCCTAATAAATTTATCATTATTGAGGCACTTAGAAGGAATTTACATAGATAGAGGGCATGAGTGTGAGTCAATTATATTGGAATGACCTCAAAAAATTGCATGGTGAGAAAGAGGAGTACACTGAGAGAAGGTGGAAGCCAGAGATAGAGTGGGGGAAACTTTCTCATGAAAAAGAGGAATGGAACTAAGAGCTTTTGTAATGGAGGGGTAAGTGGGAAGTGACAGGCAATTCTTGAACCTCAGTCTCATAGAAATTGGTTCAAAGAGGAAAGAATATGCATCTGTGTGTGTGGTGTGTTGTGTGTGTGTGTGTGTGTCTACTCAGGTGGGTATAGAAATCTATCTTACCCAACAGGGAAATAGGAAAGGAAAAAGATAAAAGAAATGGGGGAGGACCATAAAAGGAGGAGAGAATAAAGAAGGCAGAAACAAAAAATAACTTTTGAGGAGGGACAGGATAAAAAGAGAGAGAAATGATTACATGAAAAAATAGAATTAAGATAAATATACAGGAATCATAACTGTGAGTGTGAATGAATAAGCTCACCAATAAAATGGAAGCAAATAGAATCAGTTATAACAGAATCAAAAACACATGTTACATACAAGAGAAACAATTATAACACAAAGACACATACAGGGTTAAAACAAAGGGCTGGGAAAAGAATCTATTATGCTTTAGTTGAAATTAAAAAAAGGGTGGTGCAGCAATCATAATCTAACAAAAAGCAAAAGAAACAATATAGACCTAATTAAATGGGAAATAATACATAATAAAAAGACTATGCCTTATTAAGATAATAGGAAATAAAACAAGATATGAATTTGTAATTTCTCACCTTATTTTCCTTTTAATTTTTGTTGCATTAGTTTCATTGAGCAAAAGCTTTTTAATGTCATGTAATCAAAGTTATATTTTAATTTCTATAATCCTCTGTGTTGCTTAGTCATAAACTTTCTGCTTATCCATAGATCTCAGACGTAGTTTCCCATAAATTGCTTACTATATCATATACATGTATAAATAATTTATCTAGCTTGACCTTATCTTGGTATGCAGTGTGAGATATTGGTCTCTATTTTCTGCCAAACTGCTTCCCAGTTTTTCCAGCATTCAAAATGTTGAGTTCTTATCCTCAAAGCTTAAATCTTTTAATTTATTTAACACTATATTGTTATTGTTTCATTCTTTCAACAATGTTGATTTTTCATGACCTATTTTTGGGTTTTCTTTGCAAAAATACTACAATCTTTTGCCATTAACATCTCTAGCTCATTTTAGAGATTAGGAACGAAAGCAAACAAGGTCAAGTGACTTGCATAGGATAACACAGGTAGTAAGTATCTGTGGTGATATTTGAACTCTTCCTGATTCCAAACCTAGTGTTCTATCCACTGCACCACATAGCTGACCAAATAGTGTATTAATGTGGTCATTTACTCTTCTGTACTATATTAGAAAAAAAAGTATCTAAAAGTATTTTGCATACAAGAGAAGCTAATTTCTTCCAATGATCCATCACTTTGTTGCTTAGAGAGGACCAGATTGTTTCGAAAATTACTACTGTCTAATAAAGTTTGAAATCTGGAAGAGACACTTTAATATTCTTTTCATTAATTCCCTTGATATTCTTTACTTTATTGTTCCAGTCAAATTCTGTTACATTTTTTCTAGTTCTATATAATAACACTTCGGTATTTTGGTTGATATGATACTGAATAGGCAAATTAGGTTAGGTAGGACTGCTATTTTTATCATATTGGCTGAGGATACCTTGCTAAATTAATATTTCTCCAATTATCTTATGTCTCTATTTTTGGAAGAATGTTTTACAATTTATCTTATATAGTCCTTGGGTTTGTTTTGGCAATAGACTACAAAATACCTGTGGTGATTATAGATATAATTTATCTTTCTATGTCTTCTTAATGAGATTTCTTGGTAGTACATAAAAATTCCAGTGCCTCAGCAGAATTCCAGCAAGCACAACTCTAGGAGGCAACACTCCAGGCTGGAAGACATGCTCCAGCATTGAAACATCCTTGTGCCATGTGAGCAGGAACCAAAGAAAGGAGTGCAAGGCCCAGGAGAGCAGGCATTCCCCAAGACATAAAATCCCCACCCTCACTCTGAGAGCTCCAGTGTTGCTTATCCCAGCCCAACACCAGGTAAGCTGCCAGAACCCTATAGCCTCCAACTTTCAGCATCTGAAGCCAGTGACCAGGTCCCAGACTCCCAGCACAAGAAGCCTGGGTCAGTGCTCCCTGCACTCGAGCAGGAGAGCTCAACTTTTTAAAAAAGTCAATAAATAGGCAAACACCATGAGCAAAAAGCAGAAATGGACAATAACCATAGATTCTTATCATGAGGACAGGGAAGATCACATTTCACAAGAGGAAAACATTATCAACATACTCACATCTAAAAACTCAAAGAGGAATAGAAACTGATATCCATCACAAAAAGCCTTCTTGGAAGAACTCAAGAAGGATTTTAAAAATCAAATGCAAGAGGTAGAAGTAAAATTGGGGAAAGAAATGAGAGGTATTCAAAGAGCCAATAGCTTCAAAAAGGAAGGACAAAAATTCACTGTAGAAAATGAATCCTTGAAAAATACAATTGGGAATTGGGGGGGGAAAAGTACAGTAAAACAAACAAGTCCTTACAAATACAATTGACCAAACAGGAAAAAAAAAAGTACACTGAAGGAAAAAACTCCTTCAAAAGTATAATTGCATAAATGGTAAAGGAGGCACAAAAATTCACTGAAGAGAAGAACTCCTTAAAAATAAATGTGCTAAATGGAAATCAAGGTGGAAAATTGAAAAGAAGAAAACACTTCATTAAAAATTAGAATTGGGCCAGTGGAAGCTAATGACTCTATGAGAGATCAGGAATTAGTCAAACAGAAATAAAAGAATGAAAAAAAAATAGAAGAAAATGCAATATACTTCCTTGGTAAAACAACTAACCTGGAAAGTAGATCTAGGAGAGACAATTAAAAAATTATTGGTTTACCTGAAAATCATGATGAAAAAAGAGCCTGGACAGCATCTTTCAGGAAATCATCAAGGAAAACTGACTTGAAATACTAGAGCCAGAGTGTAAAATAGCCATCAAAAGACTCTAACAATCACTTCCTGAAAGAGATCCCAAATTAAAAACACAAGGGATATTGTAGCCAAATTCTAAAATTACCAGATGAAAGAGAAAATACTGCAAGCAACCAGAAAGAAACAATTTAAATACCATGAAACCACAGTCAGGAATACACAGGATCTTGCAGTTTCTACATTAAATGATCAGAGGTTGTAGAATACAATATTCTGCAAGGCAAAGGTGCTTGGACTAAAACTAGGTATCATCTACCCAGTGAAACTGAGCATAATCTTTCAGGGATGGAGATGGACATTCAACAAAATAGGGGATCATAAACCTTCCTGAAGAAAAGACCAAAAGTGAACAGAAAATTTGATCTTCAAATACAAGGCTTGAGAGAGGCATAAAAAAGGTAAACAGGAAACAACAACAACAGCAATAAGAACAGGTTATTAATAAAAGCAAATTGTTTACATCACTACAAGGGAAGGTGACACTTGCAACTCTTGAGAACTGCATTGTTATTGTGACATTTAAAAGGAGTATATATAGATAATTTGATTTTGATGTGATGATAAAAAAAAGATGAAGTAGTGAAAAGGGATTATAATAGGAGGAGAGGAGAAGAGAGAAGGAGGCAGCAAAGGTAAATTACATCACAAGAAAAGGCACAAAGACCTGATAGAGGGAAAGAAAGGAGGAAGATAATCATTGTTGAACTTTGAACTAGTAAGGAAAAAGGGGAAGAAAAGGAAGGGGCTAATAAAAGGGATGCCATACTTAGGGGGATGGTAGTTTAAAGAAAAGTTCTAGTGGGGAGGGAAAAAGAGAAAGGAGACAGAAAAACATAAACAGGGAGGAGGAAGGATGGAGAGAAAGACAGAGATAGTAATCACAACTGTGAATGTGAATGGGATGAATCCTCCCAGAAAACAGAAATGGATAGTAGAGTGGATTAAAACCCCTAATCCTACAATATGTAGTTTATACAAAAGTCATTTGAAGCAGAGGGACACACACAGGGTAAAAGCAAAAGGGTGTAGTAGAATATACTATACTTCATTTGAAATTTAAAAAAAATCAGTAACAATAATGAGACAACATGCCAAAGCTTATGTGATGCAGTGAAAGTGGTTCTTAGGGCAAGGTTTATATCTCTCAGTGCTTACATGAATAAAATGGAGAAAGAAGAGATCAGTGAATTGGGCATGTAACTAAAGAGCTAGAAAAAACAACAAATAAAAAAATCCCCAATTAAATAACAAATTAGAAATTCTGAAAACCAGGGGAAATTCATAAAATTGAAATTAAGATAACTATTGCACTAATAAATAAAACTAAGAGCTGATTTTATGAAATGAAAAAATAATAAATAGATAGACATTTGGTTAATTTGATTTAAAAAAAGAAAGAAGAAAGTCAAATTACCAGCATCAAAAATGAAAAATGTGAATATGCCACCAATGAAGAGAAACTATAATTAGAAGATATTTTGACCAACTGAATGGCAATAAATCTGACAATATTAGGAAAATGGATGAATATTTACAAAAATATAAATTGTCCAGATTAAGACAAAAGGAAATAAAATACTTAAATAAACCCATTCCAGAAAAAGAAATTGAAGAAGCCACAAATGTACATGCTAAGAAAAAAAATCTCCATTGCCAGATGGAATTACAGATGAATTCTATCAAACATTTAAAGGACAATTAATTTCAATACTACATAAACTATTTGGAAAAATAGGTGAAGTACTACCAAATTATTTTTATGATACAAATACAGTGCTGATACCTAAAGCATAAAGAGCCAAAACAGAGAATGATAATCCTAGACCAATTTCTCTAATGAATATAGATGCAAAAATTTTAAATAAAATACTAACAAAGAGATTACAGCAACAATCTAGGCCAGTTCAATGTGAGAAAACCATTAGCATAACTGACCATATGAATAACAAAGGTAACAGAAATCAAATGATTATCTGAATAGATGCAGAAACAGGTATTGACAAAATACAATACCCATTCCTATTAAAAACACTAGAGAACATAGGATTATGTGAAGTCTTCCTTAAAATGAAAGGTAGCACCCATCTAAAACCATCAGCAACCATTGTATGTAATGGAGATAAGCTAGAAGTATTTCCAATACAATTGGGGGTGAAAAAAGTATGTCCATTATCACTACTGTTATTCAATATTGTATTAGAAATGTTAGCTGTAGCAATAAAAGAAGGAAAAAAATTGAAGTAATTAGAATAGGTAAAGAAGAAACAAAGCCTTCACTTTTTGCAGATGATATGGTGGTATTCTTAGAAAATCATAGACAATCAATTAAAAATACTTCAATTAATAAACACATTTAGCAAAGTTGCAGGACATAAATTGAAGCCACATAAGTAATTGACATTTCTGTATATTACTAACAAAGTCCAAGAGCAAGAGATAGAGAAATTCCATTTAAAATTACTGTAGACATTATGAAATATTTAGGAGTCTACCTGCCCAAACAAACCCAGGAACTATATGAAAACAATTAAAAAATACTTTTCAAACAAATAAAGTCAGATCTAAATAATTGGAAACAATATCATTTGCTCATGGATAGGTATGATAATATAAGAAAAATAACAGTTCTATCTAAATTAATTTGCTAATTTAGTGTGATACTAATGAAGCTTCCAAAAATTATTTTATAGAGCTAGAAAAAACAATAACAAAATTCATCTGGAAGAACAAAAGTTCTGGAATATCAAGAGAACTAATGAAAAGTAATTCAAGGAAGGTGGTCTATCTGTGCCAGATATTAAATTGCATTATAAATCCGTAATCATCAAAACTACTTGGCAGTAATGAAGTGTTGGATCAGTGGAATAGCTTAGGTATTCAAGACACAACAGTCAGTGAGTATAGTCATCTATTATTTGATAAATCCAAAAAATCCAGCTTCTGGGATAAGAACTCAGTATTTAACAAAAAATGCTAGGTAAACTGGAAAATATTATGGCAGAAACAAAGCATAAATCAACATCTTACCCCCCTATACCAAGATAAAGTAAAAATGGGTGCAGGATTTATATGTAAAAACTGATACACTAAGCAAACAAGTAGAGCAAGTAAGTTTACCTATCATATCTACAGAGAAGGGAAGAATTAATGACCAAACAAGAAATAGTGAACATTATAAAATGTAAAATGGATAATTTTTATTACATTAAATTAACAAGGTTTTACACAAACAAAGCCAATTCAACCAAGATTAGAAGGAAAGCAGAAAACTTGGAAATAACTTTTAAAGCCAATGTCTCTGATAAAAGCTTCTTTTCTACAATACATGGAGAACTGAGTTGAACTTATAAAAATACAAGTCATTCCCCAATTGAGAAATGGTCAAAGGATATGTGCTCTAAATCAGTATTGATTGGAGAAATTCAAATCAAAACGACTCTTAGGTGCAACATCCCACTGATCAGATTGGCTAACATAAAATAGGGAATTGATGAATGTTGTAGATGTGGGAAAATTAGAACACTAATGCATTGTTGCTGGTGTTGTGCATTGATCCAGCCATTCTGAAGAGCAATTTGGACCTATTCCCAAAGGGCTATAAAATTGTCCATAGCCTTTGACGAGACAATACTACTCCTAGGTCTCTATCCTAAAGAGATCGTAAAAATGAGAAAAAGGACACACATGGAGCCATAGTCAGGATAACACAAGATTTAGCAGCTTCTACATTAAAGGACCAGAGGGCTTGGAATCTGGTATTTTGGAGGACAAAAGAGCTAGGATTATAACCACAAAGCACTTACCCAACTAAACTGAGTACAATCCTGTAGAGAAAAAAAATAGATATTCAATGAGATAGAGGACTTTCAAGCATTCCTGATGGAAAGAACAGCTGAATATAAAATTTGACTTTCAGATAGATGCAAGAATGAAGATAACCATAGAAAGATAAAAAGGAAAGGGAAATCATAAGGGATTTGGTAAGGTTAAACTGTTTTATTCTTACATGGGAAGATGATATATGTAACTCATAAGACCTTTCTCATGATTAGGGTAATTAGAAGTAGTGCATATAGACATATGGCACAGATGTAAGTTGAATATGAAGTGATGATATCTAAAAAAAATAAAATTAATAGGTAAAAGAGGAATGTAATGGGAGTAAGAGAAAGGGAGAGGCAGAATGGGATAGATTATCTCACATGAAAGAGGCAAGAAAAAGCTTTTACAATGTAGGGGAAGAGAGGAGGAGACAAGAGGGAGTAAGTGAAACTTACTGTCATGAGAATTGGCTCAAAGAGGGAATAACCCTCAATCGGATATAGAAATCTACCTTACCATTTAGGGAAGTAGGAAGGGAAGAAGCATAAGAGAAAGTGGAGTGATAGAAGGAAGAGCAGATTGGGGAAAGTGTATTTAGAAGCAAAACACTTTTGAGGAGGGACAGATTGAAAGCAGTGAGAGAATAGAAAAAATGGGTAGGAATAAGATGGAGAGAAATACAGTTAATAATGGTAATGGAGAAAAAAACATTCTGAAGCAAGTTTCTTTGATGAAGACCTCTTTTCTCAAACATATAGAATACTGAGTCAAATTTATAAAATTAAAAGCCATTTCCCAATTGATAAATCATCAAAAGATATGAGTTTTCAGATGAAGTAATCAAAGCAATATAAAATCATATGAAAATATACTCCAACTCACTATTGTTTGGAGAAATGTAAATTAAAACAATTCTGAGGTAGTACCTCATACCTATTGGATTGGCAAATAGAACAGAAAAGATAAATGGCAAATTTTAGAGGGGATGTGTGAAAAATTAGACATTAATGCACTGTGGTTGGAGTTGTAACTGATTCAAGTGTGCTGTAGAACAACTTGGAACTATGACCAAGGGGCTATATAAGCATACATACCCCTTGACCTAGCAATACCACTACTAGTTCCATATCCCAGTAGAGATTGAAAAAGGAAAAGAACATGAAAAAAAATATGTTGCAGCTCTTTTCTGCTATCAACAAATTAGAAATTTAGGGTATGCCCATTAATTGGGGAATAGCTGAAAACTTTATGGCATGTGATTATGGTGGAATACTATTGTACTATAAGAAATGATTAGCAGGATATTCTAAGAAAAATCTGGAAAGAATTGCATGGGCTGATGTAAAGTGAGATGTACTGTGTACAAAGTAATGGCAGTATTTTAAGATGTTTAGCTGTGAATGACTGAGTTATTTCCAGCGATACAGTGCTCCAAATTAACTGAAGGACTTATGATAAAAAATGCTTTCCATCTCTAGAGAAAGAACTGAGGGTGTCTGAATACAGATTGATACATGTTTGTTTTTTTTTTCTTACCTTTATTTTTCTTGAGTTCTTTTTGTTTGTTTTCTTTCAACATGACTACTATGAATATGTTTTGCGTCACTACACATATATAAAATATAATTGAGGGGTAGGGAACCTGTGGCCTTGAGGCCACATGTCACTTTCAAGTGTGACACTTTGACTTAATCTGAAGTACACAGAATAAATTCTAGGATTTGTTGAGGACTTGTAGGACCTACAGGGCCACATGTGGCCTTGAGGTCACAGGTTCCCCACCCCTGAGTCCTATATTGAATTTCTTACCTTCTCAGTGAGAGAGCATAATAAGAAAGAAAGGAAGAAAATTTGGAACTCAAAGTTTTAAAATGAATATTAAAAATTGTTTTTAAACATAACTGGGGAAAATGAAATACTAAATATTAAAAAATAACTAGCAATCTTTCCTCTTTGTTTAAGAGATACTACTTATTTTAAGAGAGGTTTCATTGACTCCTGTGCTTTTTAGTGTTCTTAATAGGGATGATTATTGTATTTTGTCAGTTTTTCTTCTATATCTATTTGACATAGTAATATGTTTTTTGTAATTATTACAGCTGATATAGTCAATTATGCTAATAGTTTTCTTAGTGTTGCACCAGCCCTGTATTCCTGGTATAAATTCCCCCTGTCAGCTCAGCTTGAGAGAAGACCCCATTGTACGGTACCTTATCTTGACAGATGATCTCCAGAATTCCTAAGACAATTCAAAGGGGGGTGTTTCCATTTTGGCATGGCACTGGTAGGATGCCCAGGTTTCATAGGCAGACAACAATGAGTTCAACACAACAGCTCTGTAGATGTTCAGTTAAGTAGGCAGCCTGACACCTCTTTTCTTCCACACATTCTTTTGGAGTCTTCCAAAGATTAAGCTGGCTCTGGCAATACATGTGTCAACGTCCTCATCTTTATGTATATCCTTGGAAAGTATATTGCCAAAGTAAATTAATTTATCCACAGTATTCAAAATTTCTCCATTTGCTGTAACCAATGATCCCACATATAGATGGTGTGGTGCTGCCTGGTGGAGAAGCTGTGGCTTCTAGGTTTGATTCATATTTTGTTGCATCCGCCTCAGAGGCTGTTTTGTGTGCACAGCATATGCCAAGAAAAAAAATCACAATCCAATTTTCTCTATGATGTGTAGACTTTTCAAGTAAAATAATTTGCCATCATTGTAGTAATTCACCTCATCATCCTCACTGATGCATTCTTGTCCTAATTGAAGGCATCTGACAACATCACTAAAAATTATGCTAAAAAAAATCAGTGCTGCTTCAATCCATTGGTAATGGGGAAAGTCTGAGTGCATTGCCCACTATCCAGAACCTGTGTAAGCACCCCGTCATGAAACTTTCAATATAAAATACACTGTGTGTCTTAATAAGGATAAAGTCCATTACAAGATACATGTAACATCTTCCCATATAGAAAATGAAACAGTTCCACCTTATTGAGTCACTGATAATTTCTCTTTCATGTTTGCCATTTTATATTTTCCCTGAGTCTTTTATTTGAAAGTCAAATTATCTTTCAGCTCTGGTCCTTTCATAAGAAATAATTGAAAGCCCTTCATTTCATTAAATATCCATTTTCTCTTGAAGGATTACACTCAGATTTCCTGGGTATGTATTTAGTGACTGAAATTCTTGCTCTTTTGCCATCCAGAATATCATATTCTAAGTCATCCACTTGGTGCTAACTTGTGCATTATCGTGAATGTGGCTCTACCGTATTTGACTTTTTTTTTTCCCTTAGTGGCTGCTTCAAGTGCTTTCTCTTTGGCCTGGGAGCTCTTGTATTTGACTATTATATTCCTGGGAATTTTCCTTTTGGCATCTCTTTTTAGAAGTCATCACTAGATCTTTTCAATTTTTATTTTACCCTCTGGTTGTAGGATATTGGAGCAATTTTCCTTGATAATTTTCCAAAATATGATGTCTAAGATCTTTCTTTGCTCATTGCTTTCAGGTAGTACAAAAATTATTCTTTTTTTAAATTTTTAACGGTCTTTTATTTTTTTTCCAATTATATGTAAAAACTATTTTTAGCATTCATTTTTACAAAATTCTGAGTTTCAATTTTTTCTCCCTCCCTACCTCCCCTCTACTCTTCACTTCCTAAAATGATAAGCAGGTTGATTTAGGTTATATATGTGCATTATGTAAGACATATATCCACATTAGTCACAATTACGAAAGAAGAAACAGACCAAAAGGAAAAAAAAATCAGAGTAAGTGAAAATAATGATGTATTCCTAATCTATCAGTTCTGTATCTGGGTGTAGATAGCATTTTCCATCATGAGTCTTTTGGAGTAGCTTTGGATCATTACGTTTCTGAGAAGAACTAACTCAATCATATTTGATCATCACACAGTGTTATTGATACTGTGTAAAATGTTTTCCTCATTCTGCTCATATCACTTTGCATTAGTTTGTACAAACTTTTCCAGGTTTTTTTCTGAAATCTGCATGTTTGTCATTTCTTATTGCACAATAGTATTCCATTACATTCATATAGAACAACTTATTCAGGTATTCCTCAACTAATGGAAATCCCCTCATTTTCTAATACTTTGCCACCATGAAAAGTCTGCTATAAACATTTTTGTACATGTAGGTCCTTTTCCCTTCCTTATGGTCTCTTTAGGATATAGATCTAGTAATGGTATTGCTGAATAAAGGGATATTGTTAACTGAATTTTAACTGAGCTAGTCTCTAACCTGGAAATGCTTGGAGCTGGATAAAGCAGGCCTAGAGATAGGAATGCCAGTAATTAAGTGCAATTAATCATTTTTCAGAGCAAAGAATGTTCTCTTAACTGAAGTAAAGGCATAAGTAATATAATTAAATTACAAGTAGCAAAAGAGTGAGGAAAGTGGATTACAAACAACCATTTAGAGGTTTCCCACTAGAAACTCACAAGTCTCACACTACAATAATTCTGGAGTCAAGTTTTTTGGGGGTTGTGACCACCTCCCATAGAGTATAGAACCAGAGTTATGTGATGGGAACAGGTTCTACAATATTTGATTCACTTTACTTAAGGTCTAGTGATTGTGAGTGTTGTCAGAGTTTTGATTAATTTGAATTAACAGGTCAAGGGAAAAAAAATACTGGAAGTAACCAGAAATAAACAATTTAAATATCGTGGAACCACAGTCAGCATTTCATAGGACTTAGCAGCTTCTACATTAACAGATCACAGGACTTAGAATATGTTATTCTGGGAAGTAAAAGAGTTTGGATTACAACCAAGAATCAATTACCCAACAAAATTGAGCATAATCTTTCAAGAGAAAAGATGAATATTCAATGAAATAGAGGACTTTCAATCATTCCTGATGGAAAAACCAGAGCTGAACAGATAAATTGATCCTCAGATAAAAGATTCAAGAGAAGCCTAAACAAGGTAAATGTGAAAGAAAAAGAAAACATTATATTTAATAAGGTTAAACTGTTTACATCCTTACATAGGAGGATGATCATTTTAATTCTTGAGAACTATCATTATTTTCAAATCTAGAAGGGGTTTATATAGTTAGAGGATGGGTATAAGTTGACTTAGATGTGATGATAAAAAATAATTTATGAGGTGATGAAAAGGATTGTACTTGGAGAAGAGGCGAAAAGGAGGCACAATAGGGTAAATTTTATCACATGAAGAGGTGGAAACATTTATTATAGTAGGGGGAAAGAAGGAAGGGAGTTAAGCATTGTTTGAACCTTATTCTCAATGGATTTGGTTCAAAGAGGGAATAATATACACATTCATTGGTTATGGAAATCGCTCTTTATAGAGAAGTGGGAAGAGAAAGGGGAAAGAAAAGGGAAGGGTGGAAAGAAGGTAGTACAGAAGGTAGGACAGAAATGGGAGGGAAAAGTAAAAAGAAAAGTGGGTCTGATAGAAGGGAAGGCAGATAGAAGAAGGTAGTGATCAAAAACAAAACACTGGTGGAGAGGAAAAAGGTGAAAGGAGAGAGAAAAGCATAAAGAGGGGTGAAAATAGAATGTGAAAAAAAAAAGACACGGTAATTATAGCTGTGAATGTGAATGGAATGAATTCTTCCATGAAACAGAAGTGGATAGCAGAGAAGATTAAAAAAACATAATCCAACAATATATTGTTTATAAGAAGCATATTTGAAGTAGAAAAATACCTGCAGAGTAAAGGTAAAAGGCTAGAACAGAATATGTTATGCTTCAGGTGAAGTTAAACAAAAAATAGGAATGGCAATACTGATCTCAGAAAGGCAAATTCAAAAATAAATCTAATTAAAAGGGATAAGGAAGGAAACTAAATGTTACTAAAGGGTACCATAGACAATGAAGTAATATTAATACTGAACATATATGCACCAAGTGTTATAGCAACCAGATTCTTAGAGGAGAAATTGTGAGTGACAGGAAGAAATAAACAGCAAAACTATACTGGTGGGGCATTTTAACTTCCCCTTCTCAGAACTAGATAAATCTGAACACAAAATGAATAAGAACGAAGTTAGGAGTTGTATAGAATTTTAGAAACGTTAAATATGATAGACCTCTGAAGAAAACTGAATCGGGATAGAAGGGAGTACACCTTTTTCTAAGCAGTATATTGCACCTACACAAAAACTGATCATGTGCTAGGGCATAAAGCATAATAATTCAATTCTGAAAGACAGAAATTTTAAACACATCCTTTTCAGATCATAATACAATAAAATTCCATGTAATAAAGAGCCATGGAAAGATAGACTAAAATTAATTGGAAAGTAAATAATCTAATACTATAGAATGAGAGAGTCAAACTACAAATCACATCAAAAACTTCATCCAAGATAATGACAATAATGACACAACATACCGAACATATGGGATACAGCCAAAACACTTCTTAGAGGAAATTTTATGTATTTTTTTCAGCCAAAGACAAGGTTTATTAGAAAATCCGTCATATTGGAGAGATTGTTAACGACTCTGATTATTAGTGAGCTATTAGCTAGATTATAACAATATAAGCAGTGGCTAGATTTTAAGAACCCAAGCAGTGGCTAGATTTTAAGAATCTAAGCACCTTAATGGAAACAAGATGGACCTTATATATGAAAAGACTGTGGAAGGGGCCTAGGAGTGGCCAAGTAGTTTGGGGTGCCTGGAGGAGGGATCTAAGGATCTGGATGGGAGTGGCCAGTAAACTGGGGTGAACAGAACACCTGGGACCTATACCTAGTATACAGGGAGAATAGAGCCTAGCTAGGATTAAGGGTGGGAAATGGCCTGGGACTATAGGGACAATGGGAGGGCTAGGCTAGATTAAGGGCAATAGAATTGGGAGATTGGGCATAGACAGAATGAAAGTCCAGTTGATGGGATTATAGCCTCAGGCAAACACCAGAGATTTGGCCATGTGGGAAAGTCCAGGGTTTTTCCTTTTTGGGGTCTAGCTCTCATCCTCATCACCTCCCCCCAAATAAATGGGACCCAAATTCTTTTGGGGTAAGGGGCCAAGGCCTCAGCTTCTGAAACTGTTTCCTGCTAGCAAGGGGCATAGCTGTCCCTGCCTTCAGGGGGTTCCAAAGTGGAGGTTGACTAGAAACAAGCACAGGCTGTATCCAGGAACACAGGGGAGACATTGGCTGGTGCCTGGTGTTTGAAACCAACTGTAGCTGAACTGCATGTAGTCTAGAAGATACAAATCTGACAGAAAAGACTGCAGGGCCCAGATATGACAGGATAAAACATCCTTAGCTCTGTTTGAATTCAGATAATTCACTTTTCCAACTGTGCAGCATCGAATCCACCTCATAGCCAGACTCAGGAATAGCCAGGTGGGCAACATTCCCTTTCAAAGGAACATAATGGGGAAACTGTACCAGGAGGATCTCATTTTGGCCAGAGGCTAAAATTGTCCTCTCAGCTTTTCCTGGTGCTGATTTCCCACCAGTATCACATTCTCTGAGTAGCTTGTAGAATTTCTCTCAGACGGTGGATTACTAATTATCAATGGATTATGATCCATCAGACAGCTCAAAATATAATCCTATGAGCTTTTACCTCAAACATTAAGTTTTACTAATAACAGCTTAGGAAAAACTTTTCCAGGATTTACACCTCAAACTTAAATTTGTCCTGGTGTAAAAAAAATGGTCATTAGAGATTTTTATACACTTGCAAATTCTTAGCAAGCCATACATAAGCCAAACAAGCTTTTTGGCTAGTTTATACATTGAAACAATAATCAACAATAGCCAAATTATTTTAGCAGTAACCAAATTACAAAAAGTTGCTTGACATAACTGATACAAAAAGTTTACCAATTTGAAACTTGAAACAAACCCATTACCAATCAGGTGACTTCAGTTTTGTTAAATGCATTTCCAGATTACACAGAGAATCAACAGCTGATTTACAGTTAAAACAACAGATTAAAAAGAGCATGCTTACCCAAGTTCTGAAGCTAGCTTTATTACCTTGAGCAGGATATGCTGAGCCTGGGTGATGCTTCCAGGCCAAAGTTGCGCTATGGTAAATGCCATTGCCAGTGGGGCTCATGCTGTAGCTACTGCCTGTCCCCCCTCCTTCCTTTCCCAGTTGGGGGAGAGTAAAATCAAAGGTAAGGGGTAAAGGGTGAAACTCTGTTCTCCTATGAGAGTAGTTAACATACCCTCTTGACTCAAGAGAAGGAATTGGGAGAAAGCAATGACCAGGGTTCCTTAATGATCAATCACAAAACCTCCAAAATCTACCAAGATATTTTTAGCTGTTCTTTTCCCTGTAACCTCCATGAAGGAGGATTCGGGGGTGTAGAGGGAAGGGGGTAAGTAGGCCTCAGGGAACCAAAAAGCAACTGTAGTCTTCCCCAATTCTTTAGTGCCAAGAGAATTAACAGAATTGGGCATACACTTCAGGATAGGGCATCTGTCCTTGTCCTCTATGCTGTGGAAGGTGTGCTCAAGGCCATGGACTCAAAACCACCCAGTGGATTGAGAGTCTGAGAGCGTCAGGCCCGGTATGAGACAGCCTCATAACTGCCTGCCTGAAAAGCACCTCCAAACCTTGGTACTTGGAGAACGACCTCAACTGCAGAGCCAGTAAGGGGGGAAGGCTTATATACCTTATAGTCTTTGCTGGAAAAGAGCTTGGGGTTAGGAAGTTTCCCTGTAGATGCCACCAAAATGTTGTGGTTTAGGGTGCTGAGACCCCAATATCACAACATGCAGATCCTGTCTGAAAGAATTTGACCCAAGTCTTCTTTCAGCCAAAGACACAGTTTATTAGAACATCTGTCACTTTGGGCTGACTCATAAGGAGTTTGAACATCAGTGAGCTATTAGCTAGATTGTAAGAATCTGAGCAGTGGCTAGATTTTAAGAATATAAGCCAAAATTTTATATTTCTAAAAGCACACATGAAAAAAATAAGGAAAGAGGAGATTAATGAGTTGGGCATGCAGTCAAAAAAGATATAAAAAAGCAAATAAAAAATCCCCAATATATACCAAATTAGAAATTTCAAAAATCAAAAAGAAAGATGAATAAGATTGAAATGAAGAACACTATAGAATAATTAAAACTAAAAGCTGGTTTTATGAAACATACAATAAATCAATAAACCTTTGGTTCATTTGATTAGAAAAAAGAATCACCCTAAAATAACAAGGTCAAAATTTAAAAGTGGTATTTCACCACCAATGAAGAGGGAATTAAAACAATAAGGAGGTATTTTGCCCAACTGTGTGCTAATAAATATGATGGTTTAGGTGAAATGGATGAATATTTACAAAAATATAAATGGCTCAGATTATCAGAAGTAGAAATAAATACTTAAATAACCTGATTACAGAAAAAGGAAATTGAACAAGCCATGAGTGAATTCTCCAAGAAAAAAATGTCATCCCTTGTTGGATTTACAAGTGAATTCTACCAAATATTTAAAGAACAATTATTCTCAATACTATATAAAATATTTGGAAAAATAGATAAAGAAGGAATCCTACCAAATTCCTTTTATGATACAAATATGGTACTGATATTTTAACCAGGAAGAGCAAAAACAGAGAAATACAACGAAAGACCAATTTCTTTAATGAATATAAAAGCAAAATTTTTGAATAAAATATTAGCAAATATGTTACAGCAACTTATCATGAACATAATATACTGTGAGCAGTTGGGATGTAAACCAGGAATAGAGGGTTGGTAAAATATTAGGAAAATTATCAGCATAATTGATGTTACAATCACAAAATTAAAAGAAATTATATTATTTCTCAATAGATGCAGAAAAAGACTTTGACAAAATACAATACCCATTCCTGTTAAACAAACAAGCAAACACTAGAGAGCAAAGGAATACATGGAGTTGTTCTTAAAATTGACAAGTTGCATCTATCTAAAACCATCTGCAAGCATTATACTCAAAGGGGATAAACTAGAAACATTTTACATAAGATCAGGGGTGAAACAGGGATGTTCATTATCTCCATTGTTACTCAATATTGTACTAGAAATGTTACCTTTAGCAATAAGAGAAGAAAAACAGATTGAAAGAATTAGAATAAGCAATGAAGAAAGAAAGCTATCATTCTTTGCAGATATGATGGTAGACTTGGAGAATCCTAGAGAATCAACTAATATACTATTTGAAATAATTAACTTTAACCAAATTGGAGGATATAGTGTAAACCCAAATAATTCATCAACTTTTCTACATACTACCAACATAGCCCAGCAGCAAGAAATAGAAAGAGAAATTCCTTTTCAAGTAACTGTACATAATATAAGCTATTTGCAATTCTACCTGCCAAGAGAAACCCCAGCACTATTTGAACAAAACACTTTTTACATAAAGTCATATCTAAATAATTGGATAATATCAGTTATTCATGGGAAGGGTAAGCTAATATCAATATCAAAATCAATATATATGTGTGTGTGTATATATACGTGTATATATACATACATACATATATACACATACACACACACACACACATGTATATATAATACTACCTAAATTAACTTACTTATTCAGTGCCATACCAAACAAATTAACCAAATAAAAATATTTTGCAGAGCCGGAAAAAATGACAAAATTCATCTGGAAAAATAAAAGGTCCAGAAAATCAAGGTAATTAATGAATAGCAATGCAAGAGAAGGTTGCCTAAGCATACCACATCCCAAACTGTATTACAAAGTGGCAATCTTCAAAGCTACCTGATACTGGCTAAGAAATATACTGCTGGATGAGTGGAATTGTTTAAGTACACAAGACATAGTAGTCAATGACCATATTCATCTACTGTTTGATAAAGCCAAAGATTATAGCTTCTGGGATGAGAATTCACTATTTGAAAAAAAAATGATGGGAAACCTGGAAAATAGTATGGCAGAAAGTAGTCATAGACCAACATCTTACACAGATTTCTAAGATAAGTCAAAATGGGTACACGATTAATAAGTAAAGAATGACACCATAATAAAATTAGGAAAACAAGGAACAGTTTACCTGTCAGATCTATGGAGAATGGAAGTATTTATGACCAAAGAAAAAATAGAGAACATTATGAAATGCAAAATGGATAATTTGGATTACACTAAATTAAAAAAGATTTGCAGAAACAAAGCCAATGCAACCAATATTAGAAGCAGAAAGCTGGTAAACATTTTTCTATAGCCAGTGTCTCTGATAAAGGCCTCATTTCTGAAATATGTGGGGAACTGTGTCAAATTTATAAGAATGCAAGGCATTCTCCAATTGATAAGTGGTCAAAAGTTAAGAAAAGGTAGCTCACAGATGAAGAAATTAAAGCTATCTATAGTCATATGAAAAATGTTCTAAATCACTTTTGATTAGAGAAATGCAAATCAAAATAACTCTGAGATGCCATCTCACATGTATCAGATTAGATAATATGACAAAATGGGAAAATGATAAATGTTGGAGAAGATGTAGGGAGATTTGAATATTAATGCATTGTTGGTGGAGTTGTAATCTGATCCAACCATTCTGAGAGCAATTTGGAACTATGCCCAAAGGGCTATAAAACTATAAAAACACACCTTTGATCTATCAATACCACTAATAGATCTGTATATCAAAGTGGTCATAAAAAAGGGAAAGGACCCACATCTACAAAAATATTTATATAGTTCTTTTTATGGTGGCTAACAATTAAAAATTAAGTGGGTTCTCATCAATTATGGGATGGCTGAACAAGTTGTGGTATATGAATGTAATGCATTGTTATTGTTCTATAAGAAATGATGAACAGAAGATTTCAGAAAAACCTGGAAAGACTTACATGAAATGATGCTGACTGAAGTGAGCACAACAAGGAGAACATTGTACACAGTAACAGCAACATTGTATGATGATCATCTTAGCTCTTCTCAGGAATAAAATGATCTTAAGCAATTGCAAAGGACTTCTGATGGAAACTACTATCCACATTCAGAGAAAGAACTATGGAGACTGAATGCAGATCAAAATATGCTATTTTCTTTTGGTTTGGTTTTGTTTTTCCTTCCTCGTCATTTTTTCCCCTTTTGTTCTAACTCTTCTTTCACAACTTGACTAATGTGAAAATGTATTTAATATGAATATATATATATATATATATATATATATATTACATATATTAGATTGAATTCTATCTTGAAAGGGGGAGAGACAGGAGGGGAAATTTTTATAATTCAAGCTCTTAATAAAGTGAATATTGAAAACTGAAAGCAAATAAACAGAAGAAAAAGTCAAAACCATTTGACACCCAGTTTTCCATCCATCTTCAGTTGCAAAGGGAAAATAAAAAACAAACCTTTATGCCAGCTATTCAATTCAAATTACAGATGCATAGAAATAAAGATTTATAGACAACTGGATTTGTTGATATATAGATTTAAAGATTTTGGAAGAAGAATGTCTTTATCTATATAGGATTTTCCCAGATTATTAATTTTAGTTGATCCATATTCATCACAGTCTTCCTTGACTGATTAAATGGCCCTAATGGGCACTTAATAAACACTTTAACTTTTATTTGATTCCACTTGAATGGCAGATTGCATTGTTGTTATGAATTTTGAAAATACAGTAGGGGAGATAAGAGGAAGGTAACTGAAGTGTTTTGACAGAAATCATTGTCATTTATTTTTACGTTCCTCTCTTCCCTCTCACTCATCTACCTATCTTCCTGTCCCCCTCCCTATTTGTGAATGGTTTAAATGGTTATAGTACAGGAAGTTCCCAATACTATTTATTTTTGTTAATACTGTTGCCATGACATCAACAATATATAACATCTCTTGTATCCACATAATATCATAGATTGCAATTCTCTAATGCACTTATAATGATAAGTGGCTGTTATAATTGTTTGCTCTGGTACTACTGGACACAAAATTTCATTGGGAAACACAACAGATCTTACTAAAATCATGTTATCTCACTAAGCTTCTATCACAAGATTCTGCACAAAGTAGATTCTTGACATATGATTTAAAAGTGAATACATGAAATATCACCTATTTCAGATTTTCATCCTTATCCCCATCTCAGGGGCCACCTCTGCCATAAAATCTTTCCTAACCTCTAAGTTCTCTCTCCCATATCAAATTTTATTGGCTTTGCTTAACTGTATGGATATTGCATCTTTGTCATCCTCAGACTCAATCATAACATCATACATTTAAAGTTGAAAGAAACCTTGAAATTCTTGGAGGTTAATTCCATTCATTTTACAGATAAAGATTGAGGTTCTGAGATACTTTAACTTTCTCAGGGTTAGTTAATTTCTCTAATAATTGCTTACCTGAGACAACATTAAAAAAAAATGTAGTCCTGACACTCTATCCTCTCTTGGAGTGACTAGTTTTCTTTCTGTATGGTCAGCATCTATGACAGTCCCTTGAATGTCCCTAACATAAAACTACTGCATTGGATTAAAGGGATTTCTATAAATGTCCATTTTTAACCAAATGGTGAACAGATTATTTTACATGCATTGTTTTTGTTTTTGTTTTTTTCAAATGTGGTCAGAAGCATATTATATCAAATTTATCTTGAGATTTTTTTCTTGGCCTCATCAGATTAATTGTAGACCCTGTGTACATGATAATGTGTATAACTGGGCAAACTAAGCACACTAATAAATTGTATAGACTAAAGAAAACATGGCATAATGATGATTTCAGGGTTCTGGAGGGAAATCTTAAGTATAACTTGCCATGAAATACTTAACCCACATCAGCTTGTACATGCTTGTCCTTCAGTGAGAAAACCTTGCTGTGACTCAAGTTATGTTACATTTTTCCTCCACACATTTTAATGATCTCATTTAGCATATATCACTGTGGCTAGCTAGAGAATTTTTCCTTATCACATAAATGCAGATGAAAATTTGCTATTAAAAATAACAGTTCTACTTTGGGGCTGTTTATCTACCTGCCAACTCCCAAATTGTAAGAAAGTTTTTTAGCTAATATGTAAATAGTTACAATAGAATTTTCCAAGAAAAAAATACAGTACACCTCTACCACTGACAATGAGGACATGATCATCATTTTACTTTATTTGTTTGTCCATTATCTCAGATAAGCATATCAATGAAAACCTCATTTCTTTTTATAAATTGATGCATCTTACTTAAAGATTGTAGAAAATGTTAAAAAAAAAAAAAGGGAAACTGTTCACAATGTTGACTGTATTTTTTAATGTACTGAAATGTGTTATGCAAAAGATTACTTAAAACTGATTAGTAGAAAGCAGGACATTAATATGAAAATGTAGGTCATAATTTTATTTACCTCTCTGCTGTGTATCAATACATTTGTTAATTCAATACACCTTATGTCATTGTGATAAAAAGATTACAACTTTGCAACAATTCATAAGGTTTTATGGTCCCTAAGAATAAGCATTTTTATTGTAAACATTATTTTAATGTTATTTAGACTAACAGATATGTGTTATGGTGAATTTTCAAGTCATATATGCTACAGGAACAAATCTGTGGAGTTAAATTAAGATAAAACTAAATCTCTTTATAATTTATACCAAAAGTACAATTAAACAGCCATTGGCTGAACTAAATTCATATTTCCTTCAAGAAAGAGTAAAAACCTTAGTCAAAGTGAAGAGATTTTATTATTTTTACCACTAAAAGTTAGTCACATTTTTATAAGTATAATAATATGTAGTATACACATACACATACACATACACACAACTCTGCACACCTGACTTTTCCTTGATTATCTTCCAGACAATAGCACATCTTGTATTCTTTCTGTGGGTGCTGATTATCAAGTTTTTGAATTATGTAATCCTTTTTAAAAATTTCATTCTTCAGGGCTTTGGATTTCTGTCATTTAATTTCTCATCATTCACCTGGTCTGAAAAAAGAAATTAAAAATATGGAAACACATTAATTTGTTTTTTTTCCCCTGCTATGTTTGGTAAGTTTCTTTTTCTTTTTCTTTTTTGTTTTAAGTACGTGGAGAGAGATTGAGAGAGAGGCAGGCAACTATAGTACCTGCCACTTCTGCTTAAAATGAGGTTCTTTATTGATCTGTGGTTTTAATTACCCATCCTATTCTTATTCCTAATTAACATTGATAATTAAAGGTTGGCTGTGCCTTCAATTTATTTTTCCTAAGAAAAATAAAGTTATAATCATTCAAATTTGATAAAATGTCATACATATGTAAAAAGAGAGGAAAAATCAACACCAAGGTTGGCATGCCTTGGGGAAAATTGGTATTATACAGCAAAAATTTAGGGAAAAAAATATGTCTCAAATACAGCAAATCCATAAATTCAGAGTGTACAACTGAGCTAGAAAGTAGTTCTGCAATTCAATCCAAAATGTCATGATATTTTCAAATTGCAGAAAGTGACCTCTGACAAAAGACATTTGGCATCTAGTGACAATGTGAACATGTAATGTTGTTCTTTGGTCCATTTCTGTCTCAAGTGATTGCTACATAAAATGCTGCTTGCTATTTGTGATTGCTTCTTAGTGTCTTGCTCAGGCCTCTTGATGGCTTTGCTCAAACAGAGCAATTTTCCTTTACTTCAGCCTGCCCTTTTTAAATAGCCTTTAAATGGTTCTCCCACCTGTCTTACTGTGGGAGATTAGTACTTCACGTAGTCCAAAAAGCAGCAGGGTCATTTGTGGATAAAGGAAGCAGGATATTCATCTTCACTCAGCCAATTAATAGACATTTATTCTATTTATGTAGTATTTATGGATATATGAATTATATTGTAGTGAGCACTAAGAGAAGTTAAACAGAGTACAACCTAAAGATTTTATTCAAGAAGTAAAATTCAGAACTTTTACAGTTGTGCACTTATTTCTGTCCTAAACCTTCCTATGAAACTCAAGGTAAAGGTAACTCTTTTATGAGCAAATACCCTTTAGCAATGCAGATCAGCACCTTCTTAATAATTTATAGTATTCACTAGTTGTTTCCAGCACTTGGCAGTGAAATGGCTTAGCCCAGAGTCACACATCCTGGATTTATTTGAGACTTGGTTTAAACCCAGCTTTTCCTATCTCCAAGTCCAGCTTTTTCCACCACATCACAGTACACTAGTAATACCTCATAGCTCCTGCTAAATTGCCACCCTTGCTTAAATATTTGAGAAATTAGTGGAAAACCTGGGACGTAATTATAATCCTCTCTTTACAAAGACAAGAAATCATGACTACGCCATATTCTAGTGCTTCTTGAACATAAATTTTCCAGAAAATGCAAAACATATGCTAAGCAAACAAGATTTGTTGAATTTATTGTACCTCATCAATAAAAGTCATTTGCATTGCACTCTCTTTATTACTTTTTTTAATTGTCCTCATTCATATGAGTGATGGAGTTTGCAAGAGTTCAGAGGAAGAGAGACCCTGATCTTCTGGCTTCTGTCTTTGAGAAAGAAGACAAGTGGTTCCAGATTTTCTTCACTTCTTTTTCAATTTTTTTTGTTTGGTATTTTATTTTCCCCAGTTATATGTATTTTTTAAAATCATTTTTTAAAACTTTGAGTTCCAAATTCTCTCCATTCCTCCCTCCCAACTCTGAACCCCCATTGAGAAGGCAAGTAATTCAATATAGGTTAAACAGTGCAGTTATGCAAAACATTTGCATAATAGTCACATTGTGAAAGAAAACATAGTCAAAAACAACGACAAAAAAAACAAGAAAAATAAAGTAAGGAAAAGTATGATTCAATTTGTATTCAGACACCATCAGTTCTTTCTCTGAGGATGGATCACATTTTCAACATAAGACCATCAAAGTTATCTTGGATTATTTTATTGTTGAGAATAGCTAAGTCATTCACAATTGATCATCTCATGATACTGCCCTCTGATCCTTTCATGTAGAAGCTGATAAATTGTATTACTTTGTACACAGTAAATTTCACTTTGCATTAGTGCATGTAAGTCTTTCCAGGTTTTTCTGAGAGCATCCTGCTCTTCATTTCTTATAGTACAATAGTCTTCCATCAAAATCACATACCACAACTTACTCAGTCATTCCACAATCGATGGCTATCCCCTCAATTTCTAATTCTTTGACTCAAGAAAAGACCTGCTATAAATATTTTTGTACATATAGGTCTTTTTCTTTTTTGTTTTTTATCTCTTTTAAGATACAGTACTAGTGGTGGTATTGCTAGGTCAAAAGGTATACACAGTTTTATAGACCTTTAAGTTTAGTTTCAAATTGCTCTAAGCAATGGTTGAATCAGGTCACAACTCCACCTACAATGCATTAATGTCTCATTTTTCACACATGCCTACTAACATCTGTCACTTACATTTTCTGTCCTATGAGCCAATCCAATCAATAGAGAATTTTTTTTCACACAGCTATACATCATCTGAAACCTGATCATAGCTTTTGATCATTTATCGATTGTGGAATGACTCTTCTTTTTATAAATTTGACTCAGTTCTCAATATGTTTGAGAAATGAGCTCTTAATCAGAGAAACCTGCTTCAATTGTTTTTTTCCCCACAGTTCCTATTGCTAACTGTATTTCCCTCTATCCTATTCCTCTCATTTACTCTATTCTCCTTTCACTCTGAACCCCTTGAAAGGGTTTTGCTTCTGACTAACACTCCCCCAATTTTCCCTCTCTTTTTTAACCCCTCCCAACTTGTCCCCTTTCTCTCCTACTTTCCTTCAGGGTATAATATATTTCTATACCCAATTGAGTGTGTATATTATTCTCTCTTTGAGCAGATTCTGATGAGAGTAAGGTTCACTTACTCACCCTAACCTACGCCCTCTTCCCCTGCATTGTAAAAGCTTTTTCTTGTCTTTTTTATGTGGGACAATTTACTCCATTCTACCTCTCCCTTTCTCTTTCTCTCAGTACATTTCTCTCTCACCTCTTAATTTTAACTTTTTTAGATATCACCTGTTCATATTCAACTTACACCTGTGCCCTCTGTCTATATATGCTCCTTCTAACTACCCTAGTCATGAGAAAGGTCTTGAGTTACAAACATCATCTTCCCATGTAGAAATGTAGTTTAACCTAACTAAGTCCTTTATGATTCCCCTTGGCTTTTTTAGCTTTTTGTACTTCTCTTGAGTCTTGTGCTTGAATGCCAAATTTTCTATTCAGCTCTGGTCTTATCATCAAGAATGCTTGAAAGTCCTCTATCTAATTGAATATACATTTTTACCCTGAAAGATTATATTCAATTTTCCTAGGTAGGTGATTCTTGGTCATAATCCTAGCTCCTTTGTCCTCTGGAATATCATATTCTAAGCCCTCTGAGCCTTTAATGTAGAAACAGCTAGCTCCTGTGTTATCCTTATATTGGCTTATGATACTTGAATTGTTTATTTCAGGTTGCTTGCAACATTTTCTCCTTGACCTGGGAACTCTGGTCATAAATACTCCAGGGTAAAATACTCCAGGAAGGTTTTTTTGTTTTGTTTTTTTGCTTTTTTTTTAAATTTTGGAATCTCTTTCAGGAGGTGATTGGTACATTCTTTCAATTTCTATTTTACCCTCTTCTTCTAGAACAACAGGGCAGTTTTCCTTGACCATTTCTTAAAAGATAATTTCTAAGCTCTTGGTTTTCATCATGATTTTCAGGTAGTCAAATAATTTTTGAATTATCTCTCCTGGATATATTTTCCAGGTCAGTTGCTTTTCAAAGGAGATATTTCACGTTGTCTTCTATTTATTTTTCTTTTTTTTTGTTTTTAAATTTTTTTTCTTGATTTCCCCTAAAGTCATTAGTTTCCATTTGCTCCATTCTAATTTTTAGGGAATTATTTTCTTCAGTGAGCTTCTGGACCTCTTTTCTATTTGGCCAATTCTGCTTGTTAAAGCATTCATTGGCTTTTTGGACTTTTTTTTTTTTTAACCATTTGGCCTAGTCTGTTTTTTAAGGTGTTATTTTCTTCAGCATTTTTTTTTTAATTTCTTTTACCAATCTTGACTCTTTTTTCATGGTTTTCTTGCATCACTCTCAAATCTCTTCCCAATTTGTCCTCTACTTCTTTTACTTGCTTTTCAAAATCTTTTTTGTGTTCTTCTATGGCCTGAGACAAATTCATATTTTTCTTGGAGGCTTTGGATTTAGGAGCTTTGACTTTGTCGTATTCTTCTGAGTGTGTGTCTGGATCTTTCTTTTCACCATAATTACTTTCTATACTCAGAGTTTTATCTCTTATTTACTCATTTCCCCTGTCTAATACTTGACTTTTAACTCTTTGTTAAATTAGTGCTCTGATTCCAGGGTGGAAGGCACACTGTCCCAAGCTTCAGAAGTTTTGTGCAGCCCTTTTTTTTTTTATTTAAGCTTTTTTATTAATTTATTTTGATTTATCAACAATCACTTCTATATACTTTTGAATTTTAAATTTTTCTCCCCCTCTCTCCCCACTTCCTTCCCCAAGATGGTGCACAGTCTGATATAGACTATACATATACATTCTTATTAAACATATTTTCATGTTAGTGATCTTGTAAGGAAGAATTAAAACCAATAGGAGGAACCACAAGACAGAGAAAAGAAAAAAACAGAAGAAAAAAATAGCAAATAGTATGCTTTGATCTGAATTCAAAATTCATAGTTCTTTCTTTGGATGTGGATAGCATTTTCCATCATGAGACCTTTGGAGATGTATTAGATCCTTTCATTGTGCAGCTCATTTCAAATATACTTTTAGGGACCTGTAAGTTTTCAGTTCTTCCAAGGTGGTGTGATCTATGGAGAAGTGTTTACTGCTCTCCTCCCTGCACTCTCATCTGTGTTCAACTACAAGTACTCCTTACTGCCCCAAAATTTTGAGGAGGATTCCCCCTCCACTGTGGTTTCAAGCTCTGCTATACTAGTGCTCCTCCTTTCCCTGGGACTGCCACTCAGGACTGTAACCTGGATCTGAGTAGGGGCAAAGCAACAGAGTCCTGCCTCATTTTAGCAAAGAGACCCCAGTAATCTTCTGACTAGTTGCTTGGTGACCTTACCATTCTGGGTTGAAAGCTCCACAAGCAGCTGCTGTCGCAGCTGCTGTCACTGCTGATTCAGCCACTGCCAAGGTCTGCTCCTGGTTTGTTGTGGCCATGACTGTGTTGGTGGGGCCTGTGCTGGTGGAGCCAGTGGAGCTGGACTTAGCTGCACTCTCACCCAGGCATGACACACCTTTCCTTCCAATCTTCCAAGTTTTCTTTGTCATCTGTGGGTTGAGAGTGCTGGAAACCACCACTGCAACTGATTCAGTTGCCCTGAGGCCTGCTCTGGGTTTGCTGAGGCCCCATTTATGCTGAAGCAGCCTTCACTGGACTTTGTTCTTCTCTCACCCTAGGTTAACTGATCTTTCCTGCCAACTTTCCAAGTTATCTTGGCATAGAAATTTGTTTCACTCTATCTTTTGGGGGTTCTGCTGCTCTATAATTTGTTTAGATTCATTTTTAAAGATATTGGAGGAGTTTGGGGCAGACCTCTGGCAAGTCCCTGCTTTTACTCTGCCATCTCGTCTCTACATTCAAATTGATTGTTTTTCTAATGAGATGTTTCGGATTCTCTTCTTTTTTTTCTACTTTTATTATGTCTTGGCGTCTTATAAGGTCATTTACTTCCATTTACCTAATTCTAGTTTTCAAGGAATGATTTTCTTTATGATTTTATTTCTCTTTTTTCAATTGGTTAACTATCTTTTCATAATTTTCTTAAATTGCTTTTATTTTTTCCTAGTTTTTCCTCTTTCTTCTTTATTTGATTTTTAAATTCTCACAAGATTTCTTTTTGGACTTCTGACCATTTGACATTACTCTTTAGGACAAGGGTGGTTTTTTTACCTTACTGTGTTCTTCTGAATATGAACCCAGATCTCCTTTATACCTAAGTAGCTCTCAATGATGGGGGTCTTTTCCCTGGGCTTAATTATTCTATTTTTAGTTAAATTTATTTTATTTTTAGCAGCTTAATATTACTATTACCACATTTCAGTCTGGAGTTGTGGGCAATGTAGCCTAAAGCCCCAAGTCCTTCTTACTGTAGTTTTCTGAGTTCTATCGGGGGCTCAACCTCAAGGACTACTCACTTTCTCCTTTAAGCCCAAGCTACTCTGTTCTAAAATGTCCTTGCTCCCTATAGTACCAGTATTGCATTTGGGCTTCAGCTAGCTCCTCCTCACCCACAGCCCACAATCACATCTGGGGATTACTTCTGTTCACATTAGGTTTGACTTCAGGAAACAGAAGGGGATCCTTCCATCTTCCCTCATTCAACAATCTCCTGTTCTTTAAACAAAAGTTTCTGAGGTAAAATACCATGAGATGAAAGTTCCTGGGGCTATGAGTTTATAGTTCCTGAGCTGAAATATTCTTGAGGACCTAAATAAGATGAAATTTGAAGTGAAATTTCTTGAGGCCTAGTCTGCTTCTATCATAGCCTACTATCTATTGATTTAGTGGTATCAGCCTAGAGGTGTTTATACTTAGTCAGATGAAATCTCAGCCCTTGAAGTCTTCTATGAAATCCACTCAAGTTTTTCTAGGAGTCTTCCTCAAGTCCTTCTGAGAGGACAACTGATTTTTCTCTTTATTTTTATTGCTCTACATTCATTTCATGGGTATTTTCTGTCTGTTTATAGAAGAAATCTGAAGAGCCTAGGAATTTTTTATCTACTTCACTATCTTCCGTTTTATATTTCTTTTTCAAAAGGCTGTGGTGGCAGAGCCAAGACGGCAGAGTAAAAGCAGTGACTTGCTTGAGCTGTGCCCCAAACCCCTCCAAATATCTGTAAAAAATGGCTCTAAATAAATTCTAGAGCAGCAAAACCCACAAAAAGACAGAGTGAAACAAATTTCCGGCACAAGACAACCAATATAGTTGATTGGAAAAGTCTATTGCAATTGGCTGGGAGAGGAGCTTAGTTTAGCACGTGCCATGCAGGCTACACAGACAAAGTCCAGGCCTCAGCTAACCTGGAGTAGTCCCCAGGGGAATGAATCAAGGGGAGCTGTAGCTGTTTCCAGACTTCTCAACCCACAAACACCAAAGACAAATTAGGAGGTCAGTAGGAAAAGTCTGCCTGACCACGGTGAGAGAAGAGCTCATTCCTACCCTGTCCCTGCTCAGCCCCAAGGTGGTGGCTGCTTCCAGCACTCTTGGCCCACAGATAGAGGGGAAATTGAGTGACTAATCAGAGGGGGATTGCAGTGATCTCTTTGCTGGCGTGTAGGCAGGATTCTCTTGCTTTACCTATGCTTAGTTCTGGGTCATAGTTCTGGGTGGCAATCCTGGGGCAAGTGAGAATGCTGGCCTGGTGGAGCTTTCAGTGGTAGTGAAGAGGAACCCTCCTCACAGTTGCAATGGAGAAAGTGCTTGGGGTAACTCATAGACCAGAGCACAGGGCAGGAAAACACTAAACAGCTCACCCTTGATCATAGGAACTTAGAAGAATAGAAAATTTACAGGTATCTAAAAGCATCTCTGAAGGCAGCTGCACAAAACCCCTGAAGCTTGGGACAGTACATTCTCTACACTGGAAGCAGACCCTACCTTAACAAAGAATTTATAACTCAAGTAATTGGCTGGGATCATGAGCAAGCAGCATAAAAAAGTCAGACCATAGAATCTTACTTTATTGTCAAAGAAGATCAAATCATACCACCAGAAAAAGACAACAGTCAAAGCTCCTACATCCAAAGACTTCAAGAAAAATACGAATCAGTCTCAGGTCATGGAAGAGATCAAAAAGGATTTTGAGAAGCAAGTAAGAGAAATAGAGGAAAAATTGGAAGAGAAATGAAAGTGATGCAAGAAAATCATGAAAAACAAGTCAAAAGTTTGCTAAAGGAGACCCAAAAACGTTCTGAAGAAAATAACACCTTAAAACATAGATTAACCCAAATGGCAAAAGAGATCCAAAAAGCCAATGAGGAGAAGAATGTCTTGAAAAGCAGAACTGGTCAAATGGAAAAGAAAGTCCACAAGTTAACTGAAGAAAATGTGTCCTTAAAAATAAGAATGGAGCAAATGGAAGCTAATGTCTTCATGAGAAATCAAGAAATAGTAAAACAAAACCAAAAGAATGAAAAAAAATAGAAGACAATGTGAAATATCTCATTGGAAATACAACTGACCTGGAAAATGGATCCAGGAGAGATAATGTAAAAAATATTGGACTATCTGAAAGCCATGATCAAAAGAAGAGCCTAGACATCATCGTTCAAGAAATTATCAAGGAAAACTGCCCTGAGGGTAAAGTATAAAAGGAAAGAATCCACCAATCACTTCCTGAAAGAAAAACTCCTAGGAATATTGTAGTCAAATTCGAGACAGACAGAAACAATCTAAGTATTGTGGAAACCCAATCAGGATAACACAAGATTTAGCAGCTTCTAAGTTAAGGGAGCAGAGGGTTTGGGATATGACAATTCCAAGGTCAAAGGAGTTAGTATTATGATCAACAATCACCTACTCAGCAAAAGTGAGTATAATCCTTCAGGGGGAAAACAGCCATTCACTTAAATAGAGGACTTTCCAGCATTCTTGATGAAAGGACCAGAGCTGAATAAAAATTTTGCTTTCAAATACAAGACTTAAAGAAGCATGAAAAGGTAAACAGGAAAAGGAAATCATAAAAAAATTATTAAATTTCAACTGTTTACATTTCTTCATGGAAACATGATATTTGTAACCCATGAGACCTTTCTCAGTATTAGTGTAGTTGGAGGGGAAAAATTATATATATATATATATATATATATACATGTATGTATATATATATATATATATATATGTATGTAGGTATGTATGGATAGATAGATAGATGGCAAAGGGCGAGTTGAAGATGAAGGGGTAATATCTAAAAAAATAAAATAAAGGGGTGAGAGAACATTATATTGGGAGAAAGAGAAAAGAAGTAGAAAGGGGTTAATTATCTCACACAAAGCAGAAAAGAAAAGGCTTGTACAATGGAGGGGAAGTGGGGGAAGGTGAGAGAGAATAAATGTTATTCTCACTAGATTTGTCTTAAGGACATACAAACTCAGTTGGGTAAGGAAATCTATTTTACCCTACAGGAAAATAGGGGAAAGTGGGATAAGATAAGAGGGGGTGATATAAGGGAGGACAGATTGGAAGAAGGGGTAATCAGAAGCAAACACTGAAGTGGAGGGACAGGATTAAAAGATGAAGGGAAATATAGTTCGTTTTTCATATGACTGCTATGGAAGTGTTTTGTATGATTACACATATATAACAAGTATCAAGTTGCTAGCCTCCTCAGTGAGGGTGGGTGGGAAGGTAGGAAGGGAGAAAATTTGGAACCAAAAATTTTAAAAACAAATGTTAAAAATTGTTTTTACGTGCAACTGGGAAATAAGATATCCAGGTAATGGGGTATGGAAATCTATCCTACCTGATAGCAAAATAGAAGGGGAAGGCGATAATAAGAAAAGCAGGGGTGGTAGAAGGGAGGGCAGATTAGGGGAACGGGTATTCAGAATGCACACTGTCTTAGGGTAGGAGGAGGAGGGAGATTTGGAGAAACTTTGGAACTCAAAATCTTGTGGAAATGAATGTTGAAAACTAAAAATAAATAAATTAATAAATGTTTAAAACATTTAAAAAAATTAAAAGGCTTTGTCAAGCTTTCACCTCTAGGCCATTCAGCCAGGCTGGGTTGAGCATCCAGATTCTCCTGCATGCTTTTGCCTGTAGGATATTTCATGTTTCTTCAGAGAGAGTTTTCTCCAGTGGGATTTGGATGCCATGAAATAGCTTTCAATCAAGAAAGCTGGAGTCTTTCATATCTTGCTTTTGGTAAAGGAATATTTCCTACTGGCTGCTTTTAGATTAATTTGTGTTCTAAGAGGATCACACAGAAATGACCAATCTTCAGACACCTAGTTTTCAGAACCAGACCCAGCCTGCACACCAAAATGTATTGTTGGAAGGCAGAGCCAAAATGATAAAGGCACAGACTTACTTGACCTTTCTTCCAAAACCTGCTTAATACCTCTAAATAATGACTCTAAACAAATACTAGCATAAGAGAACCCACAAAAAGAAGTAGTGAAACAATTTTCCTCCCCAAAACAACTTAGAAGGTCAGTAGGAAAATTCTGGTGCACCAGTGTGAGAAAGGAGCACAGTTCAGTGAAGTATTTACCTGTGTAGATCAGCCCCCAGTAAACCAGAAGTAGGCCTCAAGGAGACTGAATCAGTGGCAGCAGTAGCAGCTTCCAGACCTCTCAGCATGAAGACAGTAAAGTGATAGGACAACAGGTGAGAAAATTTGCACTGAGTCCTTTGCTGGCAACAGGGACAGGACTCTACAGCATTGCATATATTTGGCTATGAGCCAGAATCCTAGGTCTTAATCCGAGTGTGAGGAAAAATATTAGCACAACAGACCTTTTAGTCACAGGGCACCAAAGAAAGGGGAGCACACTTCCAGGGTTGGAAAGTGTGCTTGTGGTATCTCACAAACAAGTGCACAGTACAGGAGAGTACTAAGCACAACTCTCCCTAGATCATATGACTTGTAAAAGCCTAAAACTTACAGGTCCTCAGAATTATCTCTAAAAACAGATGTACACACACACACACACACACACACACACATGCACAAAACCCTGAAATTTTGGATAGTGCCACTGCACTTGGGGAAGCAAAGCCCCATTTTAGAAAAGAAAGACAAAAGTCAAGAAATAGTCTGGAAAATGAGCAAATAGAAAAAAAAGTTCTGACCATAGGAAGTTACTATTATGAAAAGAAATATCAAAATATATACTCAGAACAATATATCAAAGTCAAAATTCCAGCATCCAATGTTTCAAAGTAAAATATAAATTGGACTCAATCCATCACAAAAGGGTTTTAGATATCATGTAAGAGAAGTAGAGGAAAAATTGAGAAGTGAAATGAGAGTGATGCAAGAAAATAATGAAAAACAAGTCAACAGCTTGGTAAAGGAGGCACAAAAATCCTGAATAAAACAATACCTTAAAAGAAATAGGCTGAATGGTAATAAAAAAAAAAAGGTACAAAATCCAATGAAGAGAAGAATGCATTGAAAAGCAAAATTGGACTTCACTGCCAGGAACCGAAGTGGTGGAGTAAGCAGTAAATCACTATAGCTTTCCCATATTCAACCACAAAAAAAAAATCATAAAATAGTGCCCCAGAATAAATACTAGAACATTGGAGCCAGTGTATAGACAGGGTGGAGCAGTCTTTTATCCTGGGAGATTTGAAAAATTTGCAAGAAAAGTCTGTCTCACTTGGGTAAAGGTGGAGCACGTTCCAGGACAAGAAGCATCCAGCAATCCAGGAGCAAGTCCCACCTCAGCAAAACAGTGGAAAATCCTGAGCCTCAGTGTAGTGAAGCAGGCAAAAACAAACACCAGGACCCCCCATATGGCTTAGCATAGCCAGGGGAACCAGCAGACTCCAGTTCTTAGAACTACCGCATGTTTCGGTATAGCCTTGGGCAAACAGGAATCTTCAGTGTCCAGACTTCAAAGTGCTACAGTATAGCTCCAGAAAAATGCATAAACATCCCCACCAGGCTTCAGTACATGCCATACACCACCCCTAAGATCCCAGCCCAGCGTCAGGTAAGCTACCAGACTCCTACTGCCTTCAGCAGCACTAGCCTCACTCCATTATACCCCCTCAACATGGCACCAGACATGATGGCCCCAAAAGTTATGATAAAAAAGTCCAGAAATTAAATTATGAGAAAGTATTAAGGAGAATTGCCCCACAATATAAGACAGAGAGTGTAAAATTTAAATAGAAAAAAACCATTGAAAAAAATAGCATGAAAGAAGGTGGAAAGAAGACAAGAAGTTGATGATCTCTCCCCAGTTTCCCTTTAATAAAAAAGGTTAAACCTTTAAACAGATTCTAGAGTGACAAACTATAAAAAAGACAGAATGAAGCAATTTTTCAGCTTAGGATAACTAAGAAGGACTTCAAGAAAGATATGTTTCATTTGTGTAAAAGGGGAATAGATCCCAGTGTGGTGTTGTTTGAACAAGGCAATGAGAAGCTGTCAGCCACAGCACAGATGAGCAATTGAGGCCCCTCAGTCCTGGCTCAGCAGGCCAGTGGCACAGTAGGCCAGCTTTTGGGCCTTCAACCCCAGTGAAGAAGGCAAAGTGCCAGCCCCAGAGCAGTAGTACAATAGCTACAACAATGTTGGTCCACCCCAGTACAGTGGACAACCACCAGCACATGAGGCACCAGTGCAGAAAGCCACTGATCATGTCCCTGGCCCCCAGTGCAAGAAGGCTGGGGCAGTGCTCCCTGGGCATCAGAAGCAAAGCTAAAATTTAAAAGTCATGGAATAGGCTAAAATGAGTAAAAACCAGAAAAGAGTTAAGACCATAGAATGCAACCATGGAGGGTGGGAAGATCAAAATATAAACTCAGGAAAAGGAGAACAATGTCAAAATGCCTATATGTGAAGCCCCAAAACTTAATAGGAATTGATCTTAAGCTCAAAAAGCCTTCTTAGAACTCAAAAAAGAATTACAAACAAACATAAAACAAATAACATAGGTAGAAGAAAAACTGGAAAAATAAATGAAAGTTATACAATAGAGAATTGACAGCCTGGAAAAGAAAAGGCAAATATTGACTGAAACAAAAGTTTCTTAAAAATACAACTGGCATAAAGAAAAAATAATCCACTGAAGAAAATAACTCAAAATAGAATTGGTCGAATGGAAAAGGAGATACAAAAGCTAACTGAAGAAAATAAATCTTTAAAAATTAGAATTGGGCAAATGGAAGCTAAAGACTCTGTGGGACATGATGAATCGGTCAAAGAAAATCATAACAATGAAAAAAAATAGAAGAAAATATAAAACACCTTGTTGGAATAACAACCACAACAACAACAAAAACTGTCCTGGAAAATCATTCCAGGAGAGATTATTTAAGAATTGTTGGTCTACCTGAAACTTATGATCACATAAAGAGCCTGTACAGCATCTTTCAAGAAATTATCAAGGAAAATTGTGCTAATAGGCTAGAACTAGGAGGTAAAATTGTCATTGAAAGAATACACCAATCATCCTGAAAATGATCCCAAAACGAAAACTCCAAGGTATATTGTAACCAAATTCCAGAATTACTAGGTCAAGGAGAAAATATTGCAAGCAATGAGAAAGAAATAATTTAAAGATCAATGAGCCAGAGTCAGGATTATACAGGATTTAGCAGCTTCTATATTAAAGGATTAGAAGGTTTCAACAATGATACTGCCAAAGGCAAAGGAGTTTGGATGACAATCAAAAATGTACCACCCAGGAAAACTGAGCATAAACTTTCAGTGTAAAGAAGGACATTCAATGAAATAGGGGACTTTTAAACTTTCTTGAACAAAAGACTAGAGATGAACAGAAAATTCAGTCTTCAAATACAAGACTCAAGAGAAGCGTAAATGGTAAACAGAAAAGAAAAAAAATGTTATTCAATAAGGTTAAACTGTTTACATCCTTACACAGGAAGATTATATTTGTAACTCTTGAGAATTATATCTTTATTAGGGCAGTTAGAAGAGTTATATCTAAACATAAGGTATTTGGCTTTGATGTGATAAGGAAAGGAGGAGGTAGAATATGGTAAATTGCATCACATAAAGAGGCACAAAAGACATCACAGTTTGACTCTTACTCTCATTGGATTTGGCTCAAAGAGGGAATAACATACACACTCAATTGGATATAAAAATTTGTCTTTCAGTATAGAGAAATAGAAAGATAAAGATGAAAGAAAAGTGAGAAGATGCTGATAGAGGGGAGCCAGAAGTAGCAAAGGAAAAGGGAATGAAAAAGAAGTTGGGCTGAAAGAAGGGAGGGCAGATTGATGGAGGCAGTGGTAAGAAGGAAAACACTGGTGAGGAATGACAGGGTGGAAGGAGAAAGAAAAATGTAAATGGTTAAAAAGAGGATGGAGGGAAATAAATAGTAATCATAACTGTGAATGTGAATGGGACAAACTCTTCCATAAATAGGAAGTGGATAGCAGAATGAATTAAAAACAAAAATCCTACAACTTTTTGTTTACAAGAATCATATTGCAAGTAGAGAGACACACATGTAGCAAAGGTAAGAGACTGGAGGAGAATCTCTTATGCTTCAGCTGGAGTTTAAAAAAAAACAAACAAGGGTAGCAATCTTGATCACAGACAAAGCAATAGCAAAAATATATCTAATTGAAAGTGATAATGAAGAAAATTGCATCCTGCTAAAACATACCACAGAAAATAAAATAATATCAATACTAAACATAGATTCAGCAAGTGGTATAGCATCCAAAAACTTAGAGGAGTATTTAAGTGAGTTACAGGAAGAAATAGATAGCAAAACAATTCTAGTAGGTCTCAGAACCAGATAAATACAACCAGAAAATAAACAAGAAAGAAGTTAAGAAGGTGAATAGAATTTTAGAAAAGTTAGATAATGTAGACCTCTGAAGAAAATTGAATGGGGATAGAAAGGAATATACCTTTTTCTCAGAAGTACCTGGGATCTGCACAAAGATTGCCCATGTATTAGTGCATAAAAACCTCACAGTCCAATGCAGAAGAAACAGAAATATAAAATACATCCTTTTCAGATCATAATGCAATAAAAAAACATGGGTAATGAAAGGTCACAGAAATACAGACTAAAAAATAATTGGAAATGAAATAATCTAATCCTAAAGAATGAGTAGGTCAAACAACAACAAATCATAGAAACAATCAGTAATTTCATCAAAGAGAATGACAATAATGAGGTAACATACCAAAACTTATGAGATGAAGCTGAAGCAGTTCTTCAGGGAAATTTTATATTTCTGGATGAATAAAATAGAGAGATAGGAGATCAATGAATTAATCATGCATCCAAAAAGGTAAAACTAAATAAAAAATCCCCAATTAGATACCAAATTAGAAATTCTGAAAATCAAGGGAGAGATTTATAAAAGAAAAAAAACTAGCAAATCTATTGAATTGATAAATAAAAGTGTTATGTTTTTAAATAGATAAACTTTTAGTTAATTTGTTAAAAAAAAAAGAAAAGAAAACCAAATTTCCTGTATCAAAAATGAAAAGGAAATTAAAGCAATTATTAGAAGTTATTTTGCCCAACTGTTTGCCAATACATCTGAAAATCTAAGCCAAATAGATGAATTCTTAGTAGATTTGCTACTTTTTTTTCTTTTATTAATCTTTCCTTTTATTTTCAGAATTTCTAATTTGGTATCTAATTGGGGATTTTTTATTTTGTTTTACCTTTTTAGTTGCATGATTAATTCATTGATCCCCTATCTCTCTATTTTATTCATCCAGAAGTATAAAATTTCCTTGAAGAACTGCTTCAGCTGCATCTCATAACTTTTGGTATGTTGCCTCATTATTGTCATTCTCTTTGATGAAATTACTGATTGTTTCTATGATTTGTTGTTGTTTGACCCACTCATTCTTAGGATTAGATTATTTCAATTTTTTTTTACAGGGGAGGAAACTGAGGCCCAGATAAGCTGAGTGATTTGCCTGAGTCACACGGCTAGTGTCTGAGACTAGAATCCAACCGAGGTCTTCCTGACTTCTGCTATCCACTATGCCATGGTGCCTCTCAGAGATAGAAGCATTGTTGTTAGGACTCAAGTCTTTAACAACTCAGCCAAATACTATGAAATGTGTGTTATTATCATTAAGGGGAAACCCAGAGTCACACAAGCTCCTGAGGCAGGAATCTGAACTAAGGTCTTACTGGCAAGCAACTAGCACACTGCCTGGAACACAGTAGGTATTTAATCAACGCTTGTTGATAGACTGTTGAAGAGCTACATGCAGAGCTGTGAAGACTATGAGAAGGCCCAGTACCTGACTGTAAAAGCTGAGGAGGAGCAGGCCAGGAGCAGTGGGGCCAGTGCAGGTGCTGGGACCAGTAGTTCTGCCACAAAGGCCCTGGACAAAAAGAGGCTGCTTGAGGAAGAGGCCAAGAACAAGGTGAGGAGAAGAGATTCTGGCTGGGCTGGCTGGCTGGGGCCAGGAAAGTAGAAGAGAAAGAACAAAGGAAGGGAGGCTGGTCTGCTCATACTGCTTCTCCCTCTTCCCCTTCCCCTTCAGGCCACCAGAGAGCCTGAGGAACTTGGAGGGTTGAGCCTGGAGAAGAGAAGACTTGGGGGGAAACAGGAGTGGGGCGGGAACATGGATCCCAAGATGTAGAGCTGGGAGGGGTCACTACGTTTACTCTGCCATCTTGGCTCTGTCCCCAGAAATTTTCCATCTTATAAATGGCTTTCAGTGGTAATTGGTTGTGGAGGTACCATTGTGGAGTAACAAGGGTTCAGGAAAGGTTTTGTGAGTGAATTTGGACTTGAGGGGGAACTAAATGAATGATTTTACATCAAACATATTTCCAAAGATTTTCTCTAATTGTTTTCAAGTCAATGTGATGTATTATCTTAACCTGAAGACATGTATCTTGGGGAAAATATTAAAGAGGATTTATCTAGTAAGTCAGAAGACGTGATATTAGGAACTGAAATGTAGTGGAGTTCATAAAAGTGGGGAAAAGGGGAAGAAAGAGGAATAAGGATATATATGTGATAGGAGAGACAACTGGGGAGCCTACTTGCTGCTTTTTTTGAGTGTCCTTAATTCTCAAAAAGGACTATGACTTCGGAAGGTGATCTCATGACATGAAAGTGAATTGGATTTACTCAGTGAGGGAGGTCTGTGATCACACCAACTGATGCAGTCAGGAACCTTGGCCTTTTCAAGCTAACATATTTAATAGGTTTCAGTTTGACTGAGGCAAAGCCTACTCAGTGATGAAGGCTTAATACGAAATGAGGCAAACAGTGGTCTTTTAAAACATAGATCTGGGAGGGAAAGACCCTCAGGTTTTTTGAGAAGCCTAGCAAGAGTTAACTGAGTCCTATATAAACTTGATATTTTTACAATCTGATTTGCTTCTAACTTTTGAAATTAAAAAAAAAACACCACTTACTTTTCCTTCAGGTCAGTCAGAATTCAATTTCTGAATGAAGGCTGCATGATCAACTTGTACTATTGCATCAACATAGATCAGACGAGAGAATATCTACCTCAATAAACATTTTGTAGAAAAGAAACAAAGTCAGCATAATAGAATTTCCCTATGTTATAAATGTCTCTTGGTTTGGAAACAAATACATCACCTTGAATTTTTCCTTACCTTTGCCTTAGAATCTTTCTGGCAGTAGGACACCATTATCCTAATACAGAATTCTAAACAACACTTCCTCTCTTTTAATTTATCTTTTCCCTGTCAGAAGTTCCAAAACTAAACATATTCTCTGCCTTGTTATTGCTAAATTCATTCCAGGTAAATGCTCTGAGGAATTGAAACAGGGCACACATTCCTCAAGGAAATGAACCGTTCTTACACATCAGAAAAACACGTGATATTTTCCTGATATTTTCAAGGACATTATTTGTGTTGTTATTTTTGTGGAAGTAAATATTTTTCTTGTGTTTGGCTTACTTATTTTTGAAAGTGCCTTACATGTCAACCTAGATTCCTCCCACCTGAAACTAAAGGACCTCCAAAGGTATTTCAGCTATGTGTGCAGGAAGCATTAATGATTTATATCTGCTGAAGTTTCACTGCCTCTAGGTTACTAATATTTGAAAAAAAAACAGTAAAGCAAACTGCCTTCCCTTCATACTGATCTCATCTTTATTTCTTTCAATCAGAATGAACTCTATCTTGAGGCTGCCTGAATGAATGGAGTTAGTGTGGATGTTTTCATTAGAGTAAATATCTCCTGCATAGCATCCAATGCTAGTTTTTGAGACTGCCTGAAATTTACATTTATATTTACTCAAACTGACCTATCAAAGTGGGCAAGCTGACTGATGAACAGCTGATACATGGGATATGATCTTTATGAGGAGATGTTAAAGGATGTGGAACTAATAATGAAGTAAATATTATGGAAAACTTTTTGTTTACAAATTATCATTCACTCATGTTATTTCCTGTGATTCTCGTAGTTACTAGTAACTAGCCTAAGTGTTATTTTCCAAATTTAAATGTTCAAGAGGCAGCTAGGTGGTACAATGGATATAGTACTGGGTCTGGAGTCAGAAAGACTCATCTTCCTGAGTTCAAATCTGTCCTCAGACACTTAGTAGCAGTGTTACCCTGGGCAAGTCACTTAACCCTGTTTTCCTCAGTTTTCTCATTTGTAAAATAAGCTGGAGAAGGAATGCCAAACCACTCCATTGTCTTTGCCTGGAAAATCTCAAATGCAGTCATGAAGAATCACACATGAATGAGAAATGACTGAAAAACAATTATGTTGAAGAAACTGAGATTCAGGGTTTAAATGACTTCTCTAAGATCACAAAATTAGCAAATATCATTATCAGAAATGGAATCCAAGCTTTCTGATTCTAAATCCAATACTTTTTTTGTCATTCTATCAGAAGACTTGATAGGGATCCTACGCAAAGACATGGAAAGATCCTTTGACCTACTCGTAAGAGTTGGGTTTGAGGCCTACTGGTCCTTTGATCTAGGGAAGGCATTTCAGCTCTTTGAGGTTTGATTCCTTAGTCTGTAAAATGGGAATGACAATACAAGTTGACATAGCTCACAATGTTGTTGTTGTGAGTTTATGAACCATTTCAGAGTGGCCATTTCTTATTTTTTTCACCTAAATCACAGAATCATCATGAGGTATACATGAGATAATGAATGTAAAATCACTTCATATGCTATAAAGACAATACAGGTAGTGGATACTGAGCCAGCCTAAAATCCAGGAAACTTATGCTCAAGTACTATTCCTTGACACATACTACCTGCAGGACCTTGGTCAAGTCACTTGAGTTCCTATTGTTCTCTGAGTTGCAGCGAAGGTGACTATGTTCTTTGAAAAAGGAATTTCCTCAACTGGGATTTCTCCATAACAATGAAATCTCAGATGCATTCCCTAACCTAACATTTTGTGTACCATATGAATATAAGTTATTATTATTGGTTATGCACATGCCCACTTGAGAACTTTTTTCTCAAATAAGGACATTATGTGGTTAAGTGAAACTCAGGGTAGCTTGATGGTGCAGTGGATAGAGTGGTAGGCATGGAATCAGGAAGACCTGAGTTCTAATCTAGTTTCAGATATTTACTAGCTGTATGACCTTGGGTAGGTCACTAACCTCTTTCTGGCTCAGTTTCCTCAATTGTAAAATGATGATATTAATAGAATCTATTTCTTGTGAGGACCAAATGAGATAACATCTTATAAAACAGCACAGTGCTTGGCATGTAGTAGATGGTATATAAATATTATCTATTAGGACTAATTAAATGATTTATTAAATAGGGAGAAATATTTAGGAGCCTAACAAATTCTTTCCAGTTTATAAAACTTTAGATTGAAATCCATGTAATTATTTGGATTTTTAGTTTGGTTAGGGAATAGGTATGCTATGTACCTCCTAAAGGATCATCTCAATTCATTAAATGTTAATTGGAAATCAATATTATTGATGATGTTGTAATATTCATATCATAATGCTGTACAATGAAAAAATCTTTTTGTTGAAAACTTCGGATCATGTATTTTATTGCCTAATAATTATCTTGCTTTCATTATTTATGTAACACAACTCTATTTCTTAGGATTTGAATTAAAAGAGAGAAAAGAAATAACATGAGACATTCCAAGGTTCATAATATTAAATTAAACCAGTATTCCTCAACAGGTGCTAGCCATGCTTTGACTTCTATCCAGGCAGTGGTCTCTCTACTCATATAATATCTCCCCCCAAACTTCTCACTTCCACGGAATTTTCATGTCAGACTCAAGTGGGGTACCCAGGAATGATGGTACCTTTTATTTTCTGAGTCTGACAGACCCTTAAATATTTAAACACTGTCTTCCAACCAATGAGCTATAGCACCATAAATGGGTTTAACAAATGTGTTTCCTCTAATTCCATAAGGGAATGGGAGTAGGAAGCTCGTATAAGGACCAAGGGCCCTGCTGGTTCTTATTTTCTCCTCTTCTCTTATTTATAAAACATGTTACTAAGGGACTGTACTTGGTTCTATTCTTCCTTTGCTACCCTGCCTAATTTCAACTCCATGGATAAAAATGTCCTTCCTAGGTTAAGCTCATTACCTCTAATCTTATCATCATGTTGCTAACTCAAGTCTTTATTGACATCACCTCCCTCAGACTCATCCCCCCTCTGACTGGAGGGGTAGAGGATGGTATATAAAATTGTTCTCAATGCCTTTCTTTATAAAGGGCAGAAACTAGACTTTCTGGCTCACTTAACTCTGCATCTGCTGCTCTGCCTAGTTTCAACTCCACAGAACAAGATCTCCTTTCACCAGGTAATCTTTGATCTTCCCTCCCTTGATTCCCTACTTGCTGCTGTGTATTTTCATCTCTTTTTATATTGTAAGCTATAGCAGAGCAGGGCCTCCTGAGCATGGATCCTGATACATCATAAGTATTTAGTAAATGTTACTGCATTGGATTGGATAGGCAGTTGATCCTTACTCTTATTAATATATATATATATTATATATATATATATATATATATATATATATATATTATATATATATATATATATATATATATATATATTTCCTTAATAGTATTTTATTTCCCCCTAATTACATGTAAAGATAGTTTTTCAACATGCATTTTTGTAAAATTTTGAGTTCCAAATATTTCCCTCCCTTTCCTCCTCTCCCACCAAGATAGCATATTGGCTGAACAATATAGGCTATACATGTACAATCATGTTAAACATATTTCCACATTAGCCATAGTGTAAAAGAAGGATCAGAACAAAAGGAAAAACCATGAGAAAAACAAAAAAAAAACAAAAAAAGTAAAAATAATATGATTTCATCTGCATTCAGACTCCATACATTTTTTTTTCTTCTGGGTGTGGTTAGCATTTTGTTAGGAGTGTTTTGAAACTGTCTTAGATCAATGCATTACTGAGAAGAGCTAAATTTATCATAGTTGATCATTACACAATGTTGTTGTTGCTGTATACAATATTCTCCTTGTTCTGCTCACTTCACTCAGAATCAGTTCATTCAAATATTTCCAGATTTTTTTGAATCAGCTTGCTCATCAGTTCTTATAGAACAACAGTATTCCATTACACTCACATACCACAACTCGTTCAGCCATTCTTTGTATGTATATTTTAATAATGTGATACATAATTCCCACCAAGACAAAGCTTTCCATTCCTCCCTCGTTTGTGACATGCCAACCAAGACAGCAGTAATCTTCAGGTCTGCTTAAACATCAGGGAATTCTACTCTATACTGGAACTTCAGGCATTTAACTTCCTCAGACAGACAATAACAAATGTATCAAAAGTAATAAACACCATCAATAAACTATTGCTTCCTAGTAGGAGGGACACAGACATCTTTGTGGCACAATGCATGGAGTGCCAGGCCTGGAGCCAGGAGGACCTGAGTTCAAATATGACCTTATACACTTACTATGTGACCTGGTAAAATCATTTAACTATGTTTGCCTCAGTAAACATAGTTTACTGTAAAATGAGCTGGAGAAGGAAATGGTAAAACACTCCAGTATGTTTGCCAAACAAACCCCAAAAGGGTGGGTCACAAGAGGTAGATAAGGCTGAAAAGCAAGTGAACAAAAAAAAGTGAAAAATACCTTCCAGGGGCTTAATCCTATTAGGTTCTGAGACAGGGCTGGTCATAGAAAAATGGAGCATGTTCTTCAGATCAGTATTGTTCAGTCAATTGAGGATAACTTACTTTTTAGGGTAGTGAACTCTTTCCTGTAGTTATCTCCAGGTCAGAGAAAAGCATGCAAATAATTAATCTTTAAAAGTCCAAGAAAACCTGACTTCCACTCTAATGCCCTACTACAGAAATTTGGGTCTCTTATTCTGATTTGAAAGACTGACAAATAAACCTGCTTATGAAACTTGCTTATGAAATTATAATATTAGCAACAGATTGATTACAGAGAATGAATAAGTGAGTGAAAAATTAGGGGTGACTCCAAAGCTTCAGGTTGTGACTCTATAAGATTGGAATAAGATTGTGTCCTTAGAACAAATGTAAAAGTTAGAAGTATAAGTTATTTGAGGGTGAAAGACAATTCATTCTATTCTAAACATGCTGATTTCCAGATACCTATGGATATCTGCTTCAAGGCTTAGATGTGAGAAAGTTGTTAGAAATAAGGAGCTAAAGAACTTAAGAGAAATGAAAGTTGGATATGTAGATTTGGAAGAAGTACTAATAGATGTAATAGTTGAACAGATAGGAACTAATGAGATCACTGGAATTATGGAAACAAAAAGGAGAACACTCAGGACATAGTTCTGGGGTGCACCCTCTAATGGGTTGTGGAAAAAACAATCAAGATCATTCGTGAGACCAAAATTAGTTGCCCAAAAAAATAGAAGGAGAATTGCATGTCACTAAAACATGGAGAAGAGAGAATAACTGGGACAAGTAACCTCAGCAGCAACAAATACTGGAGAAAGGTCAAAAAGGATTAGGACAGATGACCAAGAGAATGCCATTGAATTCATCAATATATATAAAATTAGTTACATTGGAGATAGTGTTGTAGTGTAGTTTTAGGAACAGAAAGTCAGATTTCAAGGCCTTAAGTGAAAAGGAAGTGAGATAGTGGAAACAAGGAACATAGATAACTTTTTCTAAGGATTTAACTGTGAAAGAAGTGATGAAATATAATAATTTTAAGTGCCAAATGAGTTTTTTAAAGGCTAGGGAGATTTTTCTTTCTTTCTTTCTTTGTGTGTTGAAAATTAGGGGTACATGGTATAATCTAAAGGTCCAGGCACTGTATAAGATGAGAAAGGATGAGACCAAGGGGACGATTAAATGGATTAGGATCAGGAAAACATCTTCCTTTGAGACTGGAGCAAAGGAAGGGAGAATACTTAGATGATTTGAAGTATAAAAATGGCAAGAATCAAATTATTTCAAACTTGTCACAAAACTATGAAATAAAGTGCCTTGTGAAAATGAAGGGCTCAGGTGGTTTGGGTAGGAAAAGGGTTTTTCACAGCTCTTGATGGAGAGTGCAATACAGGGTTAATCAAGAAAGACTATTGAGATCTCAGTTGAAATTGTATAACAAATTTGTCATGAAACCAGTAAGCATGGTTGTGGCACTTTCCCCAGTTACATTAAGTAGAACAACAGTAGGAGCAGAGTGGATGGATAATAAGATAAATTCATTATTTAGGTTTTTAGAAGGGTTGAAAATAATGAAATAGATGATTCCATGGTTTAAAACAATTGAAAGTTGAACTGATTAATTCCATGATCCAGATTTTGAAGGGGTGAAAGTGAGATCAGAATAGGTATGATACAGTCAGAAAGCATGAGGGAGGGAAAGGAATTTTGAGGTTATCATGAAGATACAGAATGGGTAAGGCACAATGAAAGCTGGAAAGAAGAAAGTTTATGATCAAATAAACAAATTTCAGTCATGTATTGCGGAAGTAGAACACTCATTGGTGGTAAGTTACATGGTTATGACATTTAATCTCTATGAAGGCAGATGGACAATAGCCAAGAGGATCTATATATAGTGATGAATCTGGATAGAGCGACCTTCAAAAGTGGAAAAGTTGTTGAATTGGGGTAGGGCAGGAACAAGTAATGAAGATGAAGAATAAGCAAGCTTCTTCCTACAGGGTTCTGTGAGCCATAAGAAAAGATACATCATTACTGGAGAAGGATTCTAGATTTTCAATAACTTCAGAGGAGAATGAGAATTCTGTGATTAGAAGGAAATGGGTGATTCATGACAAGAAATTCCAGTAAGATAGGAAGTTTCATAGAAAATATAATAGAAACCACAGTGGAAGGGAAGGGTAGAATGAAACAAGATGGGCTTGACAGGGATGGAAGAAGACAGCGATGGCCACAAAAGAGACTTTTGGTTTACACAGTCTACAAAAAAAACATAGTGTTTCTCACTGGGGTCATAAAGCAACAGCATGAGACTTCACCTTCAGGAAGCCAAGATGACAGAGTAAAAAGGTAATCGCTCTCACTCTCCCCATCCACTTCTGAAAACCCAGAAAATATCACCCCAGAAAAAAAAGTCCTGGAATAGCTGAACTAGAAGAAACACAGGGAGCAGCAGTTCAGCAGCCCAGCAAATGGGTCTCCTAGTGCCTCAGCAAATATAAGGGAAGCAGAACTACAAGGGGCCCCAGGCATATAAGTACCCAGTGGAATTCATCTGAAAGGAGGTGAAGAAAGCAACCTGTCTCCCTAAAACCCCAGCCTTCCTGGTTCCAGACCAACACCAGGGGAGCTGTCGGAGCCCTGCAGCCTCCAATTGTGAAGAAATCCTGAAGCCCAGGCAGTAGAACAGGCAAACACCAACACCTGGACCTCCGAGTGCCTCAGTGAGGGTGGGGGGAACCAGTGGAAACCAGCTCAGAAAAGGAACAGGTGCCTTGGCACTCTACTGTAAAGGAATCTCCCAGTGCATTAGCAGAAACAAAGGACACAGCATTACCAGGGGCCCCAGGCAGATAAACACCCTGCAGCACCAACCTAAAAGGAGCTGAAGAAAGCTAAAGGAAAGGAAAAGCAGACAACCGAGAATTGCCTGAAAGTTCCAGCCTTGCTGATTCCAGCCCAACACAAGGTAAGCTGCCAGAAACCTACAGCCTCCAATTGCCAACATAAGAGGCCCCAGCACACAAAGCCAGTGACCAAGACCTAGGCTCCCAATACAAGAAGCTTGGGTCAGTGCCCTCTGTTACCCAGCAGGAGAGATCAATCTCTTTAAAGACCAGGGAATAAAGACAAATCATAAGGGGCAGCTAGGTGGTGCAGTGGATAGAGCACCGGCCCTGAAGTCAGGAGGACCTGAGTTCAAATCCGGCCTCAGACCAAATACTTGACACTTACTAGCTGTGTGACCCTGGCAAGTCATTTAACCCCAATTCCCTTAAAAAAATAAATAAATAAGTAAAGACAAACCGTTACTAAAAAGAAACGTACCATAGATTCATATTATGAAAAGAGTGAAGATCAAGACAGAAATTGTGAAAAGGACAACATTGTCAACAAACCCACATCTGCAACAACAAAAGGGAATATGAACTGGTCTGAAGCCCAAAAAGCCTTCCTAGAAGAGCTCAAGAAGGATTTTAATAGTCAAATGGGAGAGGTAGAAGAGTCCTTCAAAAATACAATTGGCCAATTGGAAAAAAAAATACACTGAAGAAAACAAGTCCCTAAAAAACACAATTGGCCAATTGAAGAAGGAATTACAAAATCTAACAGAAGAAAACAATCTGTTAAAAACTAGAATTGGACAAATGGAAACTAATGTCTCTATGAGAGAGCAAGAATCAGTCAAACAGAAACAAAAAAATGAAAAAATAAATGAAAATGTAAAATACCTCATTGGTAAAACAACTGACCTAAATCGACTCAGGAGAGACAATTTAAAAATTGTTGGACTACCTGAAAATCATGATGAAAAAAATAGCCTGGACAGTATCTTTCAGGAAATCATAAAGGAAAAAACCCAGAAGCCTAGAACCAGCAGAAAAATAACCATAGACAGAATCAACCGATCACCACTAGAAAGAGATCCCAAATTGACAACACCAAGAAATATAATAGCAAAATTCCAAAATTACCAGATGAAGGAAAAGTTGCTGCAAGCAGCCAGAAGGAAACAATTTAAATATCATGGAACACAGTCAGGATTACACAGGACCTTGCAGCTTCTATTAAAAGACACAGGGCATGGAACATGATATTCCTGTAAGGCAAAGGAGCTTGGAATGCAGCCAAGGATCAATTACCCAGCAAAAATGAGCATCATTTTTCAAGGAGGAGGTGGATATTCAATGAAATAGGAGACTTCCAAACTTTCCTGATAAAAAGGCCAGAGCTCAAGAAAAAATTTGATCTTTAAGTACAGGACTCAAGAAGGACATAAAAAGGTAAATGGGATAGAAAGATACAATATGTTGTTAATGGTGGGGGGCTGTTTAAAGCCCTACAAGGGGCAATGGCACTCACAACCCTTGAACAATATTGTTATTACATCATTTTAAAGGAGTATACATAAAGAGGGTGGATATTAGTTGACTTTGATGTAAGGCTAAAAAAAATCTAATCAAGTGGGTTAAATGGATCCAAATAAAGAGAGTAATCTGATCTTAGAAAAAGTATTGAGAAAGGAGGAGGCAGACAAGGGTAAATTACATTACAGGAAAAGACACAAAATCCTATTACAGCAGAGGGAAAGAAGGGGGGAGCATTTTTGAACCTTACTCTCATCAGATTTGGCTCAAGAAGGGCATAATATAATCAGTTAGGTACAGAAATCTAAATTGCCCTATAGGCAGTAGGAGGGAAAAGGGGGAAAAAAGGGAGGAAAGAAAATGGAGGGGGAAAGAAGGGAGGGAAGAAGCAGTAAGAGTAAAGGGGAAAAAATGGAAAGGGAAAATAAAAGGGAAGAGGGACTGAAGGAGGCAGTGGTCAAAAGAAAAACACGAGGGAAGGGGTGAAAGGAAAAAGGAGAATGAAAAGCATAAAGGGGAAAGGATGGAGAAAAAGACACAGATAGTAATCATAACTGTGAATGTGAATGGGATGAACTCTCCCATAAAACGGAAACATTGCAAATGGATTAAAAACCATAATCCTACAATATGTTGTTTACAGGAAACACATTTGAAAAAGAGTGACACATACAGGGTAAAGGTAAAAGGCTGGAGCAATATATTATGCATCAGCTGAAGTAAAAAGCAGGGGTAGCAATCCTGATCTCAGACAAAATAAAGGCAAAAAAAGATCTAATCAAAAGAGATAAGGAAGGAAACTACATCCTGCTAAAAGGCACCATAGACAATGAAGTAATATCATTACTAAACATATATGCACCAAATGGTATAGCATCCAAATTCTTACAGGAGAAGTTCAGCGAGTTACAGGAAGAAATAGACAGCAAAACTATACTAGTGGGGGACCTGAACCTCCCCCTCTCGCACTAGATAAAGTCTAACCACAAAATAAACAAGAAAGAAGTTAAGGAGGTGAATAGAACATTAGAAAAGTTAGGTATGATAGACCTCTGGAGAAAACTGAATGGGGATAGAAAGGAATATACTTTTTTCTCAGTACATGGCACATACACAAAAATTGACCATGTAGGGCATAAAAACCTCACAATCCAATGCAGAAAGGCAAAATATTAAATGCATCCTTTTCAGATCATGATGCAATAAAAATTATATGTAATAAAGGGCCATGGAAAGATAGACTAAAAAATAATTGGAAACTAAATAATCTAATCCTAAAAAATGATTGGGTCAAACAACAAATCAAAAATCAATAATTTCATTCAAGAGAATGACAATAATGAGACAACATACCAAAACTTATGGATGCAGCAAAGCAGTTCTTAGGGGAAGTTTTATATCTCTAAATGCTTACATAAATAAAATAGAAAAAGAGGAGATTAATGAATTGGGCATACAACAAAAACTAGAAAAAGAACAATTAAAAATCCTCAACTAAACACAAATTAGAAATATTGAAAACCAAAGGAAAAATTAATAAAATTGAAATTAAGAAAACTATTGAACTAATAAATAAAACTAAGAGCTGGTTTTATAAAAAATAAAATAGATAACCTTTGGTTAATTTAATTAAAAAAAAGAAGAAAACCAAATTACTAGTATCAAGAATGAAAAGGGCGAAGCTACCACCAAGGAAGAGGAAATTAAAACAATAATTAAATTATTTTGCCCAACTATATGCCAACAAATTTGACAATCTTAGTGAAATGGATACATATTTACAAAAATATAAATTGCCCAGATTAACCGAAGAGGAAGTAAAATAAAAGAAATTGAACAAGCCATTGATGAACTCCCTAGGAAAAATTCTCCAGGGCCAGATGGATTTACATGAATTCTATCAAACATTTAAAGAACAATTAATTCCAATACTATATAGACTATTTGGGAAAATAGGTGAAGAAGGAGTCTTACCAAATTCTTTTTATGATACAAATATGGTGTTGATACCTAAACCAGGAAGAGTCAAAATACAGAAAGAAAATTATAAACCAATTTCTCTAATGAATATAGATGCAAAAACTTTAAAGAAAATACTAACAAATAGATTGCAGCAACTTATCACTAGAACAATACATTATGACCAGGTCGGATTTATACCAGGAATGCAGAGTTAGTTCAATATTAAGAAAATAATCAGCATCATTGAGCATATCAATACCAAAAGCAACAGTAACCACATGATCATCTCAATAGATGCAGAAAAAGCTTTTGATAAAATACAACACCCATTCCTATTACAAACACTAGAAAGCATAGTTATAAATGCAGTCTTCCTTACGATATAGCATATATCTAAAACCTTCAGCTAGCATTATATGTAATGGGGACAGGCTAGAAGCATTTCCAATAAGATCAGGGGTGAAACAAGGATGTCCATTAGTACCACTGTTATTCAATATCATACTGGAAACGTTAGCTTTAGCAATAAGAGAAGAAAAAGAAATTAAAGGCATTAGAATAGGCAAAGAAGAAACAAAGCTATCACTCTTTGCAGATGACATGATGATATACTTAGAGAATCCTGCAGAATCAAGTAAAAAACTACTTGAAATAAAAAAAAAAACTTTAGCAAAGTTACAGGCCATAAAATAAACCCACATAAATCATCAGCATTTCTATATACTACCAACAAAGCCCAACAGCAAGATAGAAAGAGAAATGCCATTTAAACTTACTGTAGACCATATAAAATATTTAGGACTCTACCTACCAAAACAAACCAAGGAACTCTGTGAACACAATTACAAAACACTTTTCACACAAATAAAAGCAGATCTAAATAACTGGAAAAACATTAGTTGCTCATGGGTAGGCCAAGCTAATATAATAAAAATGACAATCCTACCTAAGCTAATTTACTTATTCAGTGCCATACCAATCAAACTACCAAGAAATTATTTTATAGAGTTAGAAAAAATAATAACAAGATTCATTTGGAAAAACAAAGATCCAGAATATCAAAGGAACTAATGAAAAGGAATGCAGGGGAAGGTGGCCTAGCAATTCCAGATCTTAAATTGTATTATAAAGCAGCAATCACCAAAAGTGCTTGGTACTGGCTAAGAAATAGAGTGGTCAATCAGTGGAATAGGTTAAATATGCAAGACACAGTAGTCAATGACTATAGCAGTCTATTATTTGATAAACCCAAAGACCCCAGCTTCTGGGATAAGAACATACTCTTTGAAAAAGACTGCTGGGAAAACTGGAAAAGAGTATGGCAGAAACTAGGCATAGACCCAAATCTCACACCATATACCAAAACAAAGTCAAAATGGGTTCATGACTTAGATATAAAGGCTGATAACATAAGTAAACTGGAGAACAAGGAATAGTTTACCTGTCAGATCTATGGTGAACAGAAGAATTCATGAATAAGCAGGAGACAGAGAACATTACAAAAAAGCAAAATGGATAACTTTGATTACATTAAATTGAAAAGTTTTTGCACAAAGCCAATGCCACCAAGATTAGAAGGAAAGTAGAAAACTGAGAAAGAATTTTTACAACCTCTCTCTCTGATAAGGGCCTCATTTCTAAAACATATGGAGAATTAAGTCAAATTTATAAGAATACAAGTCATTCCCCAATAGATAAATGGTCAAAGAGTATGAACAGGCAGTTCTCAGATGAAGAAATTAAAGTCATCTATAGTCATATTAAAAAATGCTCTAAATCACTATTGATTAGAGAAATGCAAATCAAAATAATTCTGAGGTACCACATCACACCTATCAGACTGGCCAACATGAAAAAACAGGAAAATGATAAATGTTGGAGAAGATGTGAGAAAATTGGCACACTAATGCATTGTTGGTGGAGTTGTGAAATAATCCAACCATTTTGGAGAGGAATTTGGAACTTGCCTAAAGGGCTATAAAAATGTGCATACTCTTTGACCCAGCAATAGCACTTCTAGGGCTATATCCCAAAGAGATTATACAAATGGGAAAAGGACCTACATGTAGAAAAATATTTATAGCAGCTCTTTTTGTGGTGGCAAAGAATAGAAACTGAAAGGATGCACATCCATTGGTGAATGGCTGAACAAGTTGTGGTTTGTGAATGTAATGGAATACTATTGTGCTACAAGAAATAATGAACAGTCTGACTTCAGAAAAACCTGGAAAGACTTATATGATCTGATGCTAAGTGAAATGAGCAGAACCAGGAGAACATTGTACACAGTAATAGCCACGTTGTGCGATTACTAATGTTGATAGACTTAGCCCTTCTCAGTAATACAATGATCTAAGAGATCTCCAAAGGTCTCATGATGGAAAACACTATCCACATCAAAAGAAAGAACTATGGAGTTTGAATGCAGAAGGAAGCACACTATTTGCTATTTTTTTTCTTCTGTTGTGTTTTGTTTCCTCTTTCTGGTGGTTCTTCCTACTGCTTCTAATCCTTACCTACAACATCACTAATGTGAAAATATTTTTAATAGGAATATGTATGTATAGCCTATATCAGATTGCACACCATCTTAGAGAGGAAGGTGAGGAGGGAGGGGGAGAAAAATTTAAAACTCAAAGCTTACGGTAGTGACTTTGATAAATCAAAATAAATTAATTAAAAATTAAAAAAGAGTAACTTCCAGTCCTAAAGTGGCTTAAATTTTATCTGTGCTGAGAGTATGTGACTCTCCTAATTTTTACTATGTCTTCCAAGGTTGGTTCTGCAAGCTTCAAGATTTTTTTTCCTACTTTAGCCCCTGATTGTTCTTCACCTAGCTTAAATTGGTTTGATAGGAGATAATGCTCCATCTCCCCAATATACAGCAATATTCAGGTTAAAATATGCTATAGAACCCCAATTGTTGGATAAATATCAAATAACCAAGAGAAAGGGGTTCTTATCCCATCGGTTTCTACCAAAAAATTGAGAAAGGGCATGTGTATAGGAATTTAGCTTACATTCCATGGTAGGGTCCACCACAGGGTGTGAGGGGTGATGCTCTTTTAGCACAGATGCCATTTTAGATGCCCTTAAGGAGAGTGTCTCCCAAGCCATCTTGCCCCCAAAACAAAAGGTTAGTGGCATTTTAAAATATTCTGGCTAAGGGTCTCATTTTGCTTGGTGGTGTTTAATAGTTGTCTAAAGAGATTTTAGCTGTTTCTGGCCAAGTAAAAAGGGCTAATTGCTAACACCTGAGCAGATTTGCAAGGATTACCAGAGAATGAATGGGAGCACATAGACTGACTTCCCAGGAATACCCACTGGGCCAAGAACTGAGGAACATAGTGAGTAGGTGTAGCAAACATATAACCTGTCATAGTCAGGGAAGTTTCCAAAGATGACCAAAAAGATCTGGAGGGTAATTAGAACCTCACAAGGTAGTAATCCCAAATTAACTTTCACAAAGAATGTAGACAGGTATTTTTTTTAATTGATATTTCTTCTACAAAGGCTCACCGACTATATTGCCTCAGAAGAAACTGAAAGCACTTGAATAATGTTTCCCTACATTCAATTCACCTCAAAATACATCTATAAAACACCAACTAAATGTTGTTAGCTTGTTAGAGAAAGTGAGTCTGAGGGTAGAAGGGGCTAAATAATCCAAAAAAGACAAAAAAAAAGCTTCTGAGGAAGTAAAGAAGAATCAAAATTAGTGTCATGAGGTGAGAAACAAACAAATCTAATGGGAAGCAAACAATGCTGAATTACTTACACAGTAAAATACAAGGTGAATCCCACACATCACCATATGCTTTGCTTCACAAGATAAATTGACAAAACATGATGAGTGATTAAATATAGGGATGAGAGAGAATGTGGAATCGGACGCCTTAGAAGTTGTAAATCAGGACACCTGGAAGGATGGTAGTGGCTATCACAGATATAGGGGAAAATCAGTAAAATTAAGGGAAAAATCCAACTAATATAGGAAATTGTCAAGAAGGTGGATTTTCTGGGAAAGATAAAGTTTTGTTTTGGACATAATCCAGTTGGAAAAGTCTAGAAAAACATTTAGAATAGCAGTTAAAATGTCTACTAGCTGGCAGAAAGCATGACATAGCTCACATCTATACGGTTCATAACAGAAGTAGAATTGATGTCATTTTGGGCAACACTTACTACGGACCACCTGGATATGTAGTGTATGCTGTTTTCCCCAATATAAATCTCAAAACTGGCCAAGAGAGTAATAGGCTGTGAGAAGGGATTCCATCTATCTTGATATTTGCTGGAAGTCTCTAGTCTCTATGAGCAAAGTACTTGTAAATTCTAGCCTCACTTTGCTGACAAATGAATGTTGCAGAAGGAAGAGGCAGCAATGAAGGACAGTAATATTGTGAAATTTGATGGACGTAAGAGTTTCTGCTATGGGGAAACCCTCCATAGATACAAACTAAAATCTCTATATGCATTCTTACATTGTGAAATATTTCATCATGTTTTCATATAAATCATCTATGGAGCATCTACCCAATATACTGGGCTCATTTCTGAAGTTTTTTTTTTAATATTTTATGTGAATAGAGCAGCACTTAAAACATCTGTTATCCCTTGCTCTCATTATGTAATTGTCCATCTTTGCTTGTAGTTTATTGCCCAATTTATATATATTTTAAATTCTTGCATTTATTTATTGTTGGTGATATGTGACAGACCACTTATGAGTATCATGTTTTATGTTTTAGCGTATCTTCAATTTTTATTCTTCAGAAATTGTAGTGCTCTACAATGTTCATCCATTCAGCATGTAGGAAATGACTGACATTATCAACATTGATCAACTTAAGCTGCTTCATTATTGTACTTGTTAATAAAGTAATCAAAACTGAGTATGTCAATGTATTATTTCACATTTCAATTCATACTAATAAATGTTGAATAATTATTCATAGTTTAAACTATAATGCTCAGAATGTCTTAATATGGTGCACAATTTTGCAAACGCAGTCAAGCTCCTTATCCCATTCTGATCCTTTTCCACCTACAGTTGCAGTTGCTGTCTATCGGACTGGACTACTTACTTGGAAGGCTACCTATCCTACTATATCTATGTATGTCATAATCTGACCAATAGATCTTTTAATATATTTGTTTTCTCTGGTATAGGCTTCTTTACAAAAAAAATTCCCCCTTAGTAATGTTGTATGTATGTATGCGTGCACGTAAGTATGTCTGTATGTATATATGTGTATACATGTATATGCATGTGTAAATGTATATATGTATATATACATATGTGTATGTATATATATATGCATATATATGTATATAATATTCATTTTTAGTTCTTCAGAGATTCTTATACACCAAAGAGAGTGTTAAATCTTTGTTCCATCTATGAGGAGTTTGTTTATCCAGTTATGTTTCAGAATATATGCCATAGTCCTAGTCTTAACTAGCTGTTCTTTCCATACAACATTCATTTTAAACTTCTTAGTTTGTTGTTTAAAAATTATGTGTTTCTTGGCATCCCTGTCATGCCACTTTGGCCTGCCATACTATTGCTGTGTAGGATAGCCCAAGGGACTTAGGACTATTTTGTACTTTTCTTTGTTTAATTGGTTTCTAAGGCAGCATAACATAGGGATTAAAAAAGTGGACTTGAAGTCAAGAAGACATTGGTTCAAATCCTGACTGAGACACTTGCTGGATGTGTGGCACTTGTAACATCTTACTTGCTAGTAAGAAGAGTCAAGATAACAATATAGACCAGCAATTCTCAAATTTTTTGGTCTGAGGACCCCTCTACACTCTTAAAAATTATTGGGGGGCCAAAAGAGCTTTTGTTTGTGAGTAATATACATTGGCATTCATTATATTAGAAAGTAGAACTGATAAATTTAAAAATATTTATTCATTTAAGTAACAGTAAACCTGTTACATGTTAACACAAGTCATATGTTCTCTACGGAAAAAAAAAACTATTTTATAAAACAAAAAATTTAGTGAGAAGAGTGGCATTGTTTCACATATTTTTGCAGATTAATTGGCTGGCTTAATGGACAACTGGATTTTCATATTTGCTTTTGCCTTCAATCTGTTGTGATGTTGTTTTGATTGAAATATTTTAAGAAAATCCAGCCTCACATACAGATGTATTTTGAATAGGGAGGAATATTTTAATAGGTAAATGACATCTTAATATTATTATGAAAACATTTTTGATCTTGCAGATCCCCTGAAAGAGTCTCAGGTATGCATAGAGGTCTTTGGACAATGCTTTGAGAACTGCTGATATACACAATGACTACAGTGTAAATGGAAAGGACAACAACAAAACAATCAAGTGTTGTAAAATTACAAAGAATGGCCCCCAAAAAAGAAAAATGAGGACATGCCCACCCTATTCCTTTGCAAAAGTGGGCTATCCACAGGTGTGGGGCATTGCATATATTTCATACTTATTAGATGTATTCATCAGTTTTGATGATTTTTTTTTCACTTCCACATTTTAAAAACAGTATCTATTGCAAGGAATGGCCCTCTGGGAGGGGAGAAGGGAAGGGGATACTAAGAGAAATTGTGTTGGTGTACAAAACAAAAAAACACCAACAAAATTATTTTAAAAATAAAAAAAATTGACTTGTAGTCAAGAAGACATTGACTCAGATCCTGCCTTAGATACTTGCTGGATATGTTACACTTGGCAAGTCAAACAACTTATCTGGGGCTCAACTTTCTCAACTGTAAAATACCTCTAAGGTCCTTTGTGTCTCCTTATGACACTATAAAGGTCAAAAGGTACATTGCCTATTGACCAACTTACTGAAGATAAATCTCTGCATTAATAATGTGGCTATTTCACTGATAATAATCACATCTCTCACTGAAATCCCACTCAGAGGACTTCCTATGTGGTAAAACTTCCCAAAGGTTTTGCTTTGTTTTATTTTTCTAGTCATAGAGGTATATATGAATTATCATTTAAACATAGCTACAGGTAGAAATTTAAAAAATGAGGTGCATATTCTAAAATGTAATAGATAATTATGTTATTCTCTATATAATGTCCTGAAGTGGAGAATCTGATAGTCAGTTATACCTTGCTAAATGATTTATGTCTAGACTTAATCCTAGAAGAAAGAATTGAGTTGGAGGAGAAAGAATAGACAAACAACGGCTACCACCACCCAGTAAGTGATAAATAATTTGAAAGGCAAAAAATATAAAGTTATACATTAACAATAGATGTTTTGTTCCTCATCAATTATTTAAAACAATCTATCACATTCTTCCCAAGTCGCATGTGAAATATTCACTATAGGTATTCCAGCTTTTATGCATTCATTCTGAATCTGTATCAAGTTTCAAGGGGAAAACGTTCAACTCTAAACAAGATGTTTGATTTCAGTTTTTTTTACCAAATCCAAAGGGTTTTTTGTTGACAGTTAAATCATGTGAAAGCATTATTAAGCTGGTATGGAAATACATAAGCTTCTTACTTGTATTAGCTCAGCAATGTATATTCATGCTTTGTACCACTGACACTAATCCCACCTACAACTGTATAATTTTAATACTAAAATCTCAACAGTAGAACAAATTCATCTATGAAGCAAGAAAGTTTTTGATAACAAAAAAATATTAAATCTGCCAACATCATAATCACTTAGAGGTGACTTTTCATACTGGAAAATGAATAAACATGTCAGTAAGTTCCATCTATAGAAAGGACTGTAGGCATCTGTGTTAGAAAATTTTATAAGAAAAATACCTAGGAGGTACTAGAGGCCTCAGTACATATTAGATCACTTTAAAAAATGGTTTTATAAATTAATTTTGTCTTTTACACCTGCTACTGAAGGCTAATTAATGTTATTTATTAAGATTCAGAAGTTCAGTGCCTTCAGGCTAAAAGAGGTCTCTTTTTCTTTTCTAACCACTGGACAGAGACTAACTGACCTATTGTATACTAAAGACACACATTATTCCCATCAAATCCTCTTCCATACTAATGTACAAACAATTTACTCAAACATTTCAGTCTTAATCATGTAAGAGGAAAGATGAAATAAAATTAAAAGAAAAAAAATAAAAACATAGGAATAATTATGACACAGAAACCAGGCAGCATCTAGTCCAAGGAGTTAGTATGAACTAGGAAGTTGAGGGGAAATAATTTATCGTTATCTTTCCAGTAATTCTTTTTTTTTCCATTTTAAAATTTTTCTCATTTAGCAGTATTTTATTTTTTCCAATTACATGTGAAGGTGGTTTTCAACATTCATGTCATTAAGATTTTGAGTTCTGAATATTTTTCTCCTCTTCCATTCCCCCTCCATAAGACGGCATGGAATCTTTTATAGGCTATACATGTACAATCATATTATACATATTTACATTTTAGTCATGTTATGAAACAAGAATCAGAAAAAAGGGAAAAACCATGAAAAGGAGAAACAAAAAAGAGAAAACAGCATGCTTCAATCTGCATTCAGACTCCATAGTTCTTTCTCTGGAAGTAGATAGCATTTTACACCTTGAGTCTTTTGGAATTATCTTAGATCATCATATTGCTGAGTCTATAAAAGTTGGTCATCACAGAATGTTGCTGTTACTGTATACAGTGTTCTCCTGGTTCTGCTCACTTCACTCAGTATCAGTTCATGTAAGTCCTTCCAGATTTTTCTGAAATATACCTGCTCATCATTTCTTATAGAACACTAGTATTCCATTACAATGATTTAGCACAACTTGTTCAGTAATCCCCCAATTGATGGGCATCACCTCAATTTCCAGTTCTTTGCCTCCACAATGAAGAGCTGCTACAAATATTTTTGGACATGTGGGTCATTTTCCTTTTTTTTTTTTTTATCATTTCTTTGGTGTAGTAGTGATATTCCAGCAATTCTTAAGAGATGATAATTCACTGGACTGTCTTAATGCTTCCATTTTCTTTACTACAAAGCAGAGGCTGATAATCTACTATGCTGGGATTCAGATACATATTGAGATGTTTTAGAAGTTAACTACCATAGACATTACAGGCTCCTGTCTCCTGTCAGTTTTCTCTCTCTTTCTTCATGACTCTGCCTTCCCAATTCTCTTGTATTAATATTCAGTGTCTGTAATGAGTTCTCCCCTACCTGGGACTGCAGCACACAAAATGTTTATGGAATACAATATAATGTTGTGGGGAGCCAGAGATGATTAGCCTATTAGCCTAGTATAGCATGATAATCTAAGATGAAAAAATTTTTAAAAGACCTCTAGTAGCAATTAATAGACCTTAAATATTCAAATGCCAATAATATTAACAGTAAAATTTGTTACAGTAATAATTATTAGAATAACAAAAATAACTATATTAAATAGTGATTTATACATTAAAAATATTCACATCCTGTGTTTTCGCTTGTTTGTTTGTTAGTTTATTTTTTGGTCCTCATGATTCTGTGAGATAAGGCAGGGAGGTGTGATTTTACCATTTTATAAATGAAGGAATTAATGCTCAGAAAGGATGACTTGTTTAATATCTACTAAGTTATAAAGAAAATGCAATTGTGTTGATGAAAGGAATAACAAAATTAGGTAATAGATCCTTCCAGTATTATAGTTTACAAAGCAATTTCCTCATAAACATCCTATGAGAATAATTGTTCAAATATTACTGTCTTTATTTTTAAATGAGGGAGGTGAGGCTCAAAGCAGTTAAATGGCTTTCCCAGAGTTACACAGCAAGGTAAGGCAAAGTTTTAAACCAAGTATGTCTTCCTTCTCATACAACATACTTTTTTACAATGTTTTATTATACTGTGCTAATAGCTTGGGAAGCTAGGTGGTACAGTGAATAGAGCACAAAGCCTGAAATCAGGAAGATCTGAGCTCAAATTCAAACTTGGACACTTAGTTTGTGACTCTGGGCAAGTCACTTAACCTCTGTATGCCTCAGGTTCCTCATCTGTAAAATGGGGATAATAATAGCACCTAGCTCCCAGAGTTGTTATAAGAATCAAATGAGATAATAATTGTAAAGTACTTGACAGTATAAATGTCAGCTACAACAATAACTATTATTTTTACTTTGGCATGATGCAAATTAAGAGCTGTTTATTTCCCAGATATCACAGGGGTATAATCAAAGTGTGCTCAGACTTTTACAGATATCCTGTATAATGAAATATTACTATACTGTTTTAAAATGTATACTGTTAATAATTCAGAGAAACTTAAGACTTACATGAACTCATCCTTCCTATCTTACCACTCCTCTGTCTCCCTTGCTAGATCCTCTTCCAGATCACACTTGCTAACTATAGGTGTCTGTCAGAGTTCAATCCTGGGCCATCTTCTCTTCTCCCTCTAAAATACTTTTTTTGGTGATCTTATCAGCTCCCAGGGATGTAATTTTCCCAAATCTATCCACACTGTACCAAACTCTCTGCTGACTTTCAGTCTCACATCTCCAACCGCCTTTCAGCTATTTTGAACTGTATGTCCAGTAAAGCTATTAAATTCAGTACATCAATAAAGAACTCATTATTTTTCTCTCTGAACTCCACCTTACCTTCCCTACTGTAAAGGGCAATACCATCCTCCCGACCCTCAGGATCAAAACCTAAGAGTGAACCTGGACTCCTCATTATCTCCCACTCCACCATATCCATTCTATTTCCAAGGCCTATCAATTTCACCTTTGCAAGATGGTTTGAGTATGTCTCCTTCTCTCCTCAAACCCTGCCACTACTCAAGTACCGGTCCTTATCACCTCATCCCTAGGCTATTGTAACAGCAGGTTGGGCAGATCTGCCTGCTTCAAGTACCTTCCCATTCCAGTTCATCCTCCATTCAGCCAACAAAGTGATTTTCCTAAAGCCCATATTCTATCATGTCAACCCCCTATCTCCATGTCACATCTGTAATTCAATGCAAAATACTCTGATATTCAAACCTTTCATAACCTAGCCCCTCCTACCTTTGTAATATTTTTATATCTTACTCCCCAATCATGTACTCCAAGCAGTGACATCGGTATAATAGCTTTTCCATAAACAAAATATCATATCTCAGGGCTCTGGAAATTTTCTCTGTTTGTCCTCCATGCCTGGAACTCTTTCCCTCTTCCATCCCAAATACTGACCTCCCTGGCTTTCTTAAGATTCCAACTAAAATCCTATCTTTTACTGGAAAACTTACACAAACACTCTTAATTTTATTGTCTGCACTGTTACTCATTTCCCATTTATCCTGCAAAGGTAAGCTAGGTGACATAGTAGATAAAGCACTAGGCTTAAAATTAGGAAGACTCATTTTCCTGAGTTCAAATCCAGCCTCTGACCCTTACTAGTTATGTGACCCTGGGCAAGTCACTTAACCCCGTTTGCCTCAGTTCCTCATCTGTAAAATGTGCTGGAGAATAAAATGACAAACCACTCCAGTATTTTTGCCAGGAAAATTTCAAATGGGACACAAAGAGTCAGAGATGACTGAAAGAACTCAACAACAACATTTATCCTATATACAGCTTAATTTGCATATATTTGTTTGCCTTCTGTCTCTACCATAAGACTATAATCTTCTTGAGGTCAGGGCTTTTTTTGCCTCTTTTTGTATCCATAGCATTTAGTACAGTGCCTGGAACATAGAAAGCTCTTAATATATTTGATTGATTGATTGATTGATTGATTGACTGATGAATTAATGCTACAGAAAATAAGCAGGGCAAAGAGAACAATTTATATGGGGAACCTGATAATGTGAAAGAAAGCAATGTCTGCAAGTTTTCAAAACTCTAATTAATTAAGTAATCTCTGCAGTTTTCAGGCGTATGATAAGGTATATATTTTCAGATGAGTACAATGTGCTGGTTTGTTTTGCTGGGCTGTACTTATTTTTCTTTTAACAATGGAGTAGATGAATTCAGAAGAGATAGTGATATTAAAAAGACCAGCAATGAAATATTTAGAAACTTTTAAAAAGAATGTAAGCTGTATATGTCAGGATCCATTTCATTTTTGTCTTTCTACTACCAGTATTTAACACAGTAGCACAGTGCCTTGAAAAAATAGCCATTTAATAACTGTTCTATGAATTCTCTCTGTGATACTTTAAAATTAAATTAATTCAATCTATGAAGATATGGAGGGTTTGCAATCTCTATTTAAGAAGGTAGCAACCACATTAACTACATTAGAGATCTTTAAATGATTACAGTTTATAAAGCACTGCCCTCAGGACTAACCACCTTGGATATAAACAGTACAAATATAATTATTCTCACTTTCTAGGTAAGTAAACTGTAGCTATTAGGAATTAAATGGCTTAACATATGTCACAGGGATAATGGAGTCAAGGTTTGAATCCAGGTCTTCTGTATGTCTATCTTATGTTGAGGAATTTGTATTAGATAATATCTTAAGTACCTTCTAGTTCCAACGCCTTATATTTTTATAACTCTAACAGAAGACCCAGAACTGTGCAGAAACAATGTACTACCACAGTCATTGCTCGCTGGCAACTTAAACAACTTTTCTTTCATATCAAAATCAGGCAAGATCCTTGCTCATTTAAGGTCCAAGGCAGTTATTTAAGGTCTTCTATGAACTATGAAATGGTTAACACTGTAGACTGTTATTATTGACATAATCCCTTTGTTGGGCTTGAAAATATAAATATATTTCTTTTTCTATCCTTGAACCATTGCTACTTCCTTGCTTAGACATCATAAGGGAGGTCTGTGTGTCTCTAAGGGTGATTTCAAAATAAAATATAATACTGAGATAAGAGACATTCTCTTATCTGTAAGGTCTGTTAACTTATGTGAGTAGTAATACAAGTAGTGATTTAATCATGCATTCCTTTTCTTTGAGGAATATGCCACGTATAAACCCAGAACACTGTAGAGAAGGTTTTATTTTATTCTGTCTCTCCTGAGAGAGAGTCTCCCATAGGGAGTCTGGAAAGATGAAAAAAAAAGAAAAAAGAAAAACTCATAATGAAATTTCACATAGGATGCAGCTAGGTAGCATATCAGAGTAAAAAAAATATATATATATATATATATATATATGTATATATATATATATATATATATATATATATATATGTATGTATGTATGTATGTATGTATGTATGTGTGTGTGTGTAATACATATGCAGCCAGTGAGAGAAATTTGAAAACTCAGAACACTAATCAAGTCATATCCTGCAGTAAAAAAAAAGAGAATTAAATATGAATTTTGAAAAACAAATATGCCTTGTTCTGTAGCCTACATAAATTATATACACAGGAGGTTCATGGGTATATATTTTACATGGCTATCCTATGATTCTGTAGCCCACATATTTTCAGATACCTCAGCTCCAGAATTGCTAACAAATTGGCAAGAACTCGGGAGAGCAAGAAAAATGGCAAAGGAATGAGAAAAAAAATTGACTCAGTGATTTATGATTTATTGTTTAAATTTGCATAATTTTCCATTATAGAACTCTGGGAATATTTACAAATAAATAGAGAGGAAATGATAATGTAAGTCCTTCACATATCCCATTGTCCATTTGAATTTTTAAAACACTTGTCAAAATAATTAAATATTGTTTAATTGCCATCAGGACAGTAAATGTGGTCTTGGGTATACGTGTAGGTCACAGAACTAAAAATTATCTGTGGGCCATTATTTGGAGCACGCACATTGTGCCAGGAGATTTTGATGGTCATAATATTATAGGAAATATAAAGGACATCAGAGGCATCTAGGATGGGCTGGAAGGTGGGACCAACATCCCCTAGATATAAGTAAATACATATATTTATGGATGAGAAATTGAGTTCTATAAACTCTCAGACTCTCTATCATATCTCAAAATGATTAAGATGCCGTAATTACTCTCAGAATCTTGTTTTTATCAAAATATCTACTCTTGTTTCTTGATAAATATATAAGTCAGTAGGTGCTCATATCTTCTTGTTCACCATTTTGGTTTTAGGGGAATTTATTTTTTTGTAAAATTCATCTGCCCTAGTTTTTTTTTCCTACAGTTCAAGAAATGTTTGCTCTTTGAGATACTATAGAATCATCACAAGTTAGGTCTAAAAGCAACCTTAGAGATGTTATTCTAATCCAAACCTTTCATTTAATATTTATAGAAGGTGAACTCTAGGACTATACTCCCAAAGAGATCAATGAAAGAGGAAAACATTTGTGGTGGACCCAAACTGGAAATTAGAGGAGCATTTTGCTACTGGGGAATGGCTAAATTAGCTCTACTATATTAATATAATGGTATTTTATTGTTTCATTTAAATGATGGAGAATTTTAAAATGTTTTTTAATTTCATTTAAAAATGGAGAATTTCCAAGGAAACTTGACTCTTATGAACTGATGAAGAATGATATAAGCAGAACCAGAAGAACTATTAAGCAATGGTAACAATATAGAGAAAACCAACTTTGAAATATTTTAGAAGTCTGACCAGTGCAATGATAAACTAAGAGTCTGAAATAACAAAAATGAAATATGCTACTCCTCTCCTGACAGAGAGGAATTTTGAAATTCAGAAAGAAAAATCCATTTTCCAGAATTGTTTAATGTGATATTTTCTTTTGCCAGATTATACAATTATGTATTAAGATATTTACTTTTTGGAGGTATTATTTTAAGTTTTATAATGGAATAGGTGACAGAAAGGAATTATCACTTTAACAAATCACTTACTATTTTAAAAACAAATATAATACATTATTAAAAAAAGAAAATGAGACGTTGGGAGGGATGAAGTGAATTGTCCATGTTCAGTGAGCTAGAAAGTGTTGGAGCTGGGAATTGACCTTGGGTTTTCTAACTCCTATTATGGGGCTTTTTTTACTACATGATAGTATGAGAATAGATTACTATAGAAATAATAGCAAATCATTTATATTTTACATCTATTCACTGCCTTTCTTTCAGGCTTATCTAAATGTCTTCTCAGTATGATATGGCTTAGCTTACATCTCTTACCCACATATCTGCAGACCTGTTTTTCCTTCAATTGTTTTTCATCATTTGTGAGTCAACGCTACTTCTAATCTTCCATTACCTTCCCAGACAATATATCATAAATTAGTATATCTTGCACACTGATCTTGTCTTCTGTTGACTTCTTTTCTCATAAAGATTTTAAAGAAAGACTCCAGATACATTCTTCCCTCCTTCCTCTATTTCAGAATTTTATGACTAAAAGTAAAGAGGATGAAACTTACATTGCCTAGCCACTACTTTTTACCTAACCTCTTCCCATAAACATACTAAACTCATTCTCAGGCTTTCACAGTCTACACGTAATATAGGCAACAGAAAATGACTAAAAGCAAAGAATAAAATTAGATCTGTTTGACTTCCAACATTTTTTTTCTGTCTACCAATAATGCTATTATCATCTGTCTGGCAAAACCATTCTACTACTGATTCTTTCTCTCTATGAGAACACAATATAGGGTACCAAGAAGCAGAAGACTTGTTCACTAGGACAAGGCAATCATGATCTCATATAGGGGAAGCAAAATGTAAATATATAAAATATTTTCCTGGCTAAAAGGCTTCCAGGATGAACTGGTCTCTGACAGAGAAAGTAGAAGGGGCTTTTACCACACTGTTAAAAATGAATATTAATATATCTTAGAAAGCAAAAGATTGAATAAATAGCTTCACAACATTTTGTCATTGGAAGGAAAAATACATAACAGAATATGTAGTATTCATAATAGAATCTTAGCCTAAACTCAAAATAATTACGTGGAAAATACTGATTTTGCTTTATACACAAGAATTACTAATTATAATTTATTTTGTGGTATGAGTTGCCCTGAGATTTTGTAATAAGCTGATCTACAGGAAAAAAAATCATGTCTTTGATTTAGAATATTTTGATGGAATATGATTTGCATTTGAAAACTAGGGGTATTGCTAAAGTAATCTTTAATTTATTTTCTCAAATGAATAGAAACATCACCAGTGGAGGAAGATGTTAAGTGACTTTGCAAGCAACTGCTTCTGACTCAAAGTATGACCTTGGGCTTGTAAATCCATCTCTTTAGGTTTCATTTTGCCATGAAGAGAACTTTAGGGTTTGGTTACATGATACCTGGTACACCTGGTGACTTATTTTTAATGGATTAATTTTTCAATGTTTTTCCAAGCCTCACTATATTAATATCCAGGTGGAAATTGCTTTATGAGTAAATGACTTAAAGTCCATATCTATACATGGAGCAGTGGATAGAGTAAAGATCTGTGTTCAAATCTCACATCTGATTCCCACATCTATATAGCAAATACCTGAGTACAGAAAAGTCAGTTAATCTGGCTGAGCTTCAGTTTTCTTATTTATGAAGTTAGCATATCTGCGGTGCTTATCTCATAATTGTTTCTTTTTTTTATTTCAAGAGGGATTATATATGTAAAATGCTTTGAAAAAATAAGCAGTATATATCAGTTATTAATTACTATGCTTAAAGAAGATAAAAAATGTAGAATTTGGACTGGGGCAGACTAGAGAATAAATGATTTTTTATGATCTGTTAAAATAAGGCTAATACTAGGTAGCCGGTAACATGGGCTAATATTAGCGTGGAAACAATGAGTTCAAAGAGAAGGTAAAAGATGTGAGTCGCATTGAAGAGGCAGATTAACAAGACTTGAATTAGTTTGGACATGAAAGCTTTTGAAGAGGTAAGTATTAAAGGGTTTGAACCTGTGAGCACAGATGTTGCTGTGCCACCAATAGAAAAAAAAGGAAATCTGAAGACTTTGAAAAATAGAAAAAGATATTTTAAATTTGAGGGATTTATAGGACGTGCAGAAGGAAATATTCTGTAGACCCTCATGTTCAGAAAATAAATTAGGCCTAGAACTAAGTATTTGGGAGCTATTTGCATAGTGATGCTGTTGAATGCATAGGAATGAAAGAGATTGTGAATGGATAATGTCAAGAGAGAAAAGGCTAAGGGGGTAGGGAACCTTAGAAATATATCCTTAAGAATCTCAAAGAGGACAAAAAACAGCAAAGGAATGGTTAGAAAGATGAGAAGATGGCAAGTTGCCTTAGTGTAGATTGGCTGTAAGGATATCTGTAAACTCACTTCTTAACTAGAAGGAATGCACACAGTCCACTCATTGTTACTCTAACAGGAAGATTTTTTTTTTGCAAGAATATGCAAAGGTCATTTGCCCATATCATATTCCTTAGAGGTTAATGAAAATGTTATTCATCAGTGGCTCTCTTAGCATAATCACTCCTAGGTTCCACTATCTATAATCATACATAACCCCAATATGGCTTAGAAAAAGGAGCATACTGACAAAATGCAGCCCTGTCACTCTGAGTGAGCCAGCCACCCCTGCAGTAATATTTCAAAGTTGTATAAGTTTTAGTTTCCCCCTGCCCTACACTGACACACCCAAAGGACTCCTTTTTTAAAATCTTAGTCTCATTAACCCTTCTGCATATTTTGTCAATGCTTTGGAGGTATTTTTTTAAGGAATTAAGAAATAAAGCTTAAGCAACAAGAATTATTAACAACCACTTGCTGGAGATATATAGAGAACTCATGTTCGTATATGGATAAATTGACCTTGATGAATTCTAGGACCCCTTAAATACCTTAGGGAAGGGGAGAATAAAGGGACAAGCATTTACATGGTACCTATTATGTGCTCATATGCTCAATACTTTACAACTCTTATCCTATTTGAATCTCACAACCACCTTGAGAAGTACATACTATTATCCTAATTTTTCATTTGAGGAAACTGATGGAAACATAGGTTAAGTGACTTGTCCAGTGTCACATAGCTGGTAAGTATATGAGGCTGATTTTGAATTCATGTCTTCCTGAATACAGATCCAGAACTCTACTGTACAACCCACTTGCCCTAAGTTTAAAATCTAAGCTGTCTTAATATTAATTGTTATCCTTAATGCTCAAAGAGGACCAATATGGCATTATTATGTTGGTACCAAGGTAGAGTGTGTCTGACTATGGATGGTCAGACCAATACATGTTGGGTACAAATCATCCATATGGACATCTGGAGTGGAGTTGTCTCTAAATTCATGCATCTCACATTACTTTTGAGCTATTAAAATTCTGCTTTACTCATACAGCATAATACCTTCTTTGGTAGGCAGACAATGTTGGGCAGATCTGTGCCTGTGTCTCCCATGTATCACAATCAATTCCAAAGTCCTTCAGAGAGACATGGAGAGTGTTCTTGTGTCACTACTTCTCATCTTTGTGTGAGCATTTGCTTACTTGTGTGAGTTCCTCTAAAAATATTATTTTAGGCAAAAATATATTTGACATTTGAACATGGCCAGCACTTATGAGTTGTGCTCTCTGTAGTAGAGTTTGAATGCTTGGCAATTTAGCTAGAGAAAGGACCTCAACGTCCAGCAATTTATCTTGCTAAGACAATTCAAATGGAAGCAATTCTGTTTTCTGGCATGGAATTGGTATACTGGCCAGGTTTCACAGGCATACAACAATAAGGTCAGCAGGATAGATCTGTAGACCTTCAGTTTGTTAGGTAGCTTAATACCTCTTCTTTCCTACACTTTTCTTCAGAGACTCCCAAATACTGACCTAGCTCTTGCCAATGCATGTGCCAACCTCATCATCTATGTGTACATCCCTAGAAAATAAATTACCAAGGTAAGCACATTTATCCACAGCATTCACAGTTCCACATATAGATGGTACAGTGCTGGCTGGTGGAGAACCTCTGCTTCCTTGGTGTTTTCATTGTCAGGCCAAAAGTAGCACAAGCAGCAAGAACTGATCCAAGCTCTGTTACATCCCAGCCTCAGAGGATAGGTTGAGTGAACAACCATCTGTGAACAAAAAGTAGTGCAATAACTCTTCCTTCACTTTAGTCTTAGCTTATAGCCTTTTAAGTTAAATAATTTAACATCCATTTAATAGTTAAACTTGATGCCATTTTTGTCCTTGCTGAAGACGTCCAACAACATCACTGAAAATATCACGTTGAAAAGCATGGAAGAAAGCATAAAACTCTCTTCATCTGATAAAATAAGATAATGTATGTAGAGTAGATTATAAATAATGAAGTTCTTTGTAAATGCTATTTATGTAATCATGATTATAATTATTGAAATCATTGGACATATACAAATGGAGAATGATTTGGGCCAAAAATTAAACAAGAAAAAAGTGTGTACTGGATGGTATTTGAGAAATTATAAAACTCCTTTAAGAGCTTCAAATTTATCCCAAGAATAAAGGATCTTTTAATACCAGGCTTATAACCATTTTTTACATATGTCATCTGTTTACATATACTCGGTCTAACTACCCTAATAATTAAAAAGGCCTTATGAGTTACAACTATCATCTTCCCATGTGGGAATGTAAACAGTTCAAATTTATTAAGTAATTTACACTTTCCCTTTCTATGCTTCTCTTAAATCTTGTATTTGGAAGTCAAATTATTTATTTAGCTCTGGTATTTTCATCAAGAATACTTGAAAGCTTTCTATCTCACTGAATATTCATTCTTTTTTCCCAGAAGGATTGTACCCAGTTTTGCTGGGTAGGTGATTCTTGCTTGTAATTATAGCTTCTTTGCCATTCAAAATACAATATTCCAAGGCATCCAATTTTTTAATGTAGAAGTTACTAAATCTTGTGTTATCCTGACTGTGATTCCACCATACCTGAATCATTTCTTTCTGTCTACTTCCAATACTTTCTCCCTGATTGGGGAACTCTGGAATTTGGCTTTAATATTCTTTGGAGTTTTCATTTTAGGATCTATTTCAGGAAGTGATCAGTGGATTCTTTCAATTTCTATTTTACTCTCTGGTTCTAGAATATCCGGGCAGTTTTCCTTGATAATTTCTTGAAAGATAATGTCTAGCCTCTTTTTTTTATCATGGTTCTCAAGGAGTCCAATAACTTTTAAATTATCTCTCCTACAGAGGTCAGTTGTTTTTCCAATGAGATATTTCACATTGTCTTCTATTTTTTTCATTCTTTTGGTTTTGTTTTATAATTTCTAGATTTCTCATAAAGTCATTAGCTTTCTATTGCTCCATTCTAATTTTTGAGGAATAATTTTTTTCCAGTGAGCTTTCTTACCTCCTTTTCCATTTGGAAAATTCTGTTTTTTTAAGGTATTGTTCTCCTCATTGGCTTCTTGGACTTCTTTTCTGATTTGACCTAGTCTGTTTTTTAAGGTGTTATTCTCTTCAGTATTTTTTGTGTCTCCTTTATCACACTGTTGACTCATTTTTCATGATTTTCTTGCATCATTCTCATTTCTCTTCCCAATTTTTCCTCTATTTCTCTTATGTAATTTTCAAAATCCTTTTTGAGCTCTTCCATGACCTGAGGCAAATTCATATTTTTCTTGGAGGCTTTAGATGTAGGAGCTTTGACTGTTTTGTCTTCTTCTGAGAGTGTTTTGATCTTCCTTGTCACCATAGTAATGTTCAGTAGTCAGAGTTTTCTTCTTTCTGTTGTGTGTTCATTTTTCTAACCTAGTACGTCAGATTTCATTCCTTCTTAAAGTAGGACTCTGCTTCCAGGGTGGAAGACACACTATCCCAAGCTTCAGGGCTTTTAGCAGCTGTTTTCAGAGATATTTCTAGGGACATGTAAGTTTTCAGTTCTTCCAATATGGTAGGATCTAAGGAAAGGTGTTTACTACTCTCCTGTCCTATGCTGTTGTCTTTGAGAAACCAAAATCACTATTTTCTTCCTTAGAACTGTGAGGAGGGTTATCACTCCACTGCTGCCAAGCTCTGCAATGCTAGTGTGTCTCCTCACCCTGTGACTGCCACCCAGGACTGAGGCCTGGATCTGAGTATGGGCAAAGTAACTGAGTCCTTCTTCAGTACAAGCAAAATGATCCCTGTAAACTCCTTCTGATCAGTTGTTCAACCCCTTTACTATCTATGGGCTGACAGTTCCTCAGTGTCCTCAGAAGAGGACAACATTGTCAATATACCTACATCTGAAACCTCAAAGGGGAATGTGAATTGGCCTCAGGTTCAAAAAGCATTTTTGGAAAAACCCAAGAAGGATGTCAAAAGTCAAATAAGAGAGGTAAAAGAACAATTGGGAAAATAAATGAGAGGTACGCAAGACAGACTCAACAGCTTGGAAAAGAAAGGACAAAAACTGACTGTGGAAAATAATTCCTTAAAAAATACAATTAACCAAATTGGTAAAATAAATAAATAAATAAATGAATCCACTGAAGAAAACAACTCCTTAAAAAGCAGAATTGGCTAAAAGGAAAAGGAGGTACAAAAGCTAAGTGGAGAAAATGATTCAATAAAAATTAGAATCGGGTAACTAGAAGCTAATGATTCTAGGAGACATCAAGAATCATTCACTACATCCTGCTAAAAGGAACCATAGACAATGAAGTAATATCATTACTAAACAAAAATGCACCAAGTGGTATAGCATCCAAATTCTTACAGGAAAAGTTCAGGGAGTTACAAGAAGAAATAGATGGAAAAACTATACTACTGGGGGACCTCAACCTTGCTCTCTCTGAACTAGATATATCTAAAAACAACATAAACAAGAAAAAAATTAAAGAGGTGAATACAATATTCCAAAAGTTAGGTACAATAGACCTCTGGAGAAAATTGAATGGGGATAGAAAGGAATATTTTTTTTTCTCAGTGGTACATGGCACATACAAAAAAATTGACCATGTATCAGGGCATAAAAAGCTCACAATCCAATGCAGAAAGGCAGAAATATTAAATGCATCCTTTTCAGATCATGGCACAATAAAAATTATATGTAATAAAGGGCCATGGAAGGAGAGATTAAAAATAATTGGAAACTAAATAATCTAATCTTAAAAAGTTAATGGGTTAAACTACAGCTCATAGAAACAATCAATGACTTCATTCAAGAGAATGAAAATAATGACACAACATACAAAAACTTATGGGATGTAGGAAAAGTGATTCTTAGGGGAAGTCTTGTATCTCTAAATGCTTATATGAATGTAGTAGAAAAAGAGGAGATCAATGAATCAGGCATACAACTAAAAACACTAGAAAAAAAACAAATTAAAATCTCTCAATTAAATACCAAATTAGAAATACTGAAAACCAAAAGAAAAACTAAGACAATTGAAATTAAGAAAACTACTGAATTAAGAAATAAAACTGAGCTGGTTTTATGAAAAGAAAACAATAAAATAGATAAAACTTTGGTTAATTTAATTAAAAAAAGAAAGAAGAAAACCAAATCTTCAGTAACAAAATGAAAAGGGTAAAGCTACCACCAAGGAAGAGGAAATTAAACAATAATTAGGAACTATTTTGCCCAACTGTATGCCAATAAATGTGACAATCTTAGTGAAAAGGATGAATATTTACAAAAATATAAATTACAGAGATTAACAGAAGAGGAAGTAAATACTTAAATAACCCCATCTCAGAAAAAAAATTGAACAAGCATGATGAACTCCCTAGGAAAAAATCTCAGGGCCAGATGGATTTACATGCAATTCTATCAAACATTTAAAGAACAATTAATTCCAATACTATATAGACTATTTGGGAAAATAGGTGAAGAAGGAGTCTTACCAAATTCTTTTTATGAGGCAAATATGGTGCTGATACCTAAACCAAGAAGAATCAAAACAGAGAAAAAAATTATACAACAATTTCCCCATTGAATATAGGCACAAAAATTTTAAATAAAATAATAGCAAATAGATTACTGCAACTTGTCACAAGAATAATACACTGTGACCAGGTAGGATTTATACCAAGAATGCAAGGTTGCTTCAAAGTTAGGAAAACTATCAGCATAATTGATCATATCAACAACAAAACTAACAGAAACCACATGATCATCTCAATAGATGCAGAAAAGCTTTGACAAAATACAACACCATTCCTATTAAAAACACTACAGAGCATAGGAATAAATGGAGTCTTCCTTAAAATAAATAAATAGCATCTACCTAAAACCTTCAGCAAGCATCATATGTAATGAGTAGAAGCTAGAAGCATTTCAAATAAGATTAGGGGTTAAACAAGGATGTCCATGATCACCACTGTTGTGCAGTACCATACTGGAATGTTAACTTTGGCAATAAGAGAAGAAAAAGAAATTGAAGTTATTAGAATAGGCAAAGAAGAAATAAAGCTATCACTCCTTGCTGATGACATGATGATATACTTAGAGAATCCTGCAGAATCAAGCAAAAAACTACTTGAAATAATAAACAAATTTAGCAAAGTTGCAGGCTATGAAATAAACCCACATAAATCAGAGGCATTTCTAAATATTACCAACAAAGCCCAACAGCAAGAGATAGAAAGAGAAATTCCATTTAAACTTATTATAGACATCATAAAATATTTAGGAGTCTACCTCCCAAAACAAACCCAGGAACTCTATGAACACAATTACAAAACACTTTTCACACAAATAAATCAGATCTAAATAATTGGAAAAACATCAGTTGCTCACGAGTAGGCCAAGTTAATAAAATAAAAATGATAATTCTACCTAAGCTACTTTACTTATTCAGTGTCATACCAAACAAATAATCAAAAATTTACTTCATAGAGTTGGAAAAAGTAATAACAAGATTAATTTGGAAAACCATAAGGGCCAGAATATCAAGGGAACTAATGAAAAGAAATGCAGCGGAAGGTGGCCTAGCCATTCCAGATCTTAAATTGTATTATAAAGAAGCCATCATCAAAACTGCTTGGTACTGGCTAAGACATAGAGTGGTGGATCAGTGGAACAGGTTAAGTATGCAAGACACAGTAGTCAATGATTATAATAATCTATTATTTCATAAACCCAAAGACCCCAGCTCCTGGGATAAGAACTCACTCTTTGACAAAAACCACTGAAAAAACTGGAAAAGAGTATGCAGAAACTAGGCATTGATCAAAATCTCATACCATATGCCAAAATAAAGTCAAAATGGGTTCATGATTTAGATATAAAAGCTGATACTGTGAGCAAACTGGGAGAGCAAGGGATAGTTTACCTACTAGATTTATGGAGAACAGAAGAATTCATGACCAAACAGGAGATAGAGAATATTACAAAAAGCAAAATGAATAACTTTGATTATTTAAATTGAAAAGTTTTTGCACAAACAAAGCCAATGCAACCAAGATTAGAAGGAAAGTAGAAAATTGGGAAAGAATTTTTGCAACCCAATTTTTTTCTCTGATAAGGGCCTCATTTCTAAAATATATAAGGAATTAAGGTAAATTTATAAGAATACAAGTCATTACCCAATTGATAAATGGTCAAAGATATGAACAGTCAGTTCTCAGATGAAGAAACTAAAGCCATCTATAGTCATATGAAAAAATGATCTAAATCACTATTGATAAGAGAAATGCAACTCAAAACAACTCTGAGGTACCACATCACACCTATCAGATTCTCCAACATGAAAAAAACAGGAAAATGATAAATGTTGGAGAAGATATGGGAAAATTGGGATAGTAATGCATTGTTGGTGGAGTTTTGAAATGATTCAACCATTTTGGAGAGCAATTTGGAACTTGCTCAAAGGGCTATAAAAATGTGCATACCCTTTGACCAAGCAATAACACTTCTAGGGATATATGCTACAGAGTTCATACAAATGGGAAAAGGACCCACAAGTACAAAAATATTTATAACAGCTCTTTGTGTGGTGGCAAAGAATTGGGAATTGAAAGGATGCCCATCAATTACAGAATGGCTGAACAAGTTGAGGTATGTGAATGTAATGGAACTGTACGGAATTGTACTATATGGAATTGTACTATAAGAAATGACAAACAGACTGACATCAGAAAAACCTGTAAAGACTTGTATGGTCTGATGCAGAGTGAAGTGAGTAGAACCAGGAGAACACTGTACACAGCAACAGCCATGTTGTGTGATGACTAATACTGACAGCCTTAGTCCTTCTCAGCAATACAAGGATCTAAGACATCTCCAGATGCCTCATGATGGAAAATGCTATCCATATATGAAGAAAGAACTATGAAATTTGAATGTAGATCAAAGCATACTATTTACTATTTTTTCTTCTGTTGTGTTTTATTTCCTCTTTCTAGTGGTTCCTCCTATTGGTTCTAATTCTTACTTCACTAATGTGAAAATATGTTTAATAGGACTGTATATGTTTAGCCTATATCAGATTTCATGCTGTCTTTGGGAGGGAGGTGGGGAGAGAGAGGGAGAAAAATTTAAAACTCAAAAGCTTATGGAAGTTATGGATGATAATTCAAAATAAATTAATTAATAAAAAAAAGAATTATTCAAACAAAATCAAAAGAATGAAAAAAAATACAAGTTGTAAAATATTTCATTGGAAAGAAGAACTGACCTGGAAAATAGATCCTGAAGTGATAATTTAAGAATTA